>NW_027187339.1:2684626-2724318 GCF_028583685.1 Petaurus breviceps papuanus | reverse complement strand
ACTCCCTCATTAGCATGTTCTAGCATTTGCTCCGTAGAGGGGGCTGATTATTTTCTACAACAGGCCAAGCCAATTACTTTAGTGAAATGGAATCACATTAATCAAAACTTAACAAGGTGGCAAATTTAAAGATATCAGATTGCAAAAGACAGCATAACTAATATGTCAGTGTCAGAGGTACGGTGTAGGTATGCAGCAGCTGGACTAAATATATCTCTTCACAGAGACCACATGAATTTTGACGTTTCATACGATCTGACAACTACCAAAGTGATATTATGGAAGGCAAAAGCCTGGGCTCCACGGCTCGAGATGACTTCTGTAGATTCTGGCAAGGGCAGACTTGGGAGAGAGGGAGGCAGAGGAGAAAATGGTGGCCGGCAGTGACTGTTCTCGCTGGCGGACAGCAGTTCATCATCTCTCTCTATGCCAAGGCATTTTCTTTCACACTTTAAATGATGATAGCCATCCATCACCGTCTGACAGCTGCATCAAAACCAGCTAGGAAACATGCAAAGCCCAGCAGTCTAAAATATGCTGACACGACCAACAGAAAACAGACACCTATGTGCACATGTAGCGTGTATGTATATGAATGCACACATATGAACTTTAAGAAAAGAACAGAGAAGGATATATGAAAACTGAGGAAAGGGAAAGCGGAAAACATTACCCAGTGTTCGAGGGAGGGAAGAAAGATGGGAAGGAATGGGGCCAGTGAGGGAGAAAGAGAAAGAATGAAAATGAGTTCAAGAAAAAAGAGATTAAACAGAGACAGCTACAGAGGGGAAACATAAGGAAAGGAAGACAGACATGAACAGGGAAACTGAAAGAGAACAGAGGGGAGTGGGCAGGAAGAAGCAATGTTGGAAATGAAAGGATTTCACCCTTTATAATTTCTACTGAAGATGTCAGGTGCCCTGACTAATGCCCCTCCAGTCTTGACTTCTAAGAATCTAGAACCTTGTATCCAGCAACGGCCAGGAGCTCCCTACCTAGAAGGAAAAAAAGCAGGCAACCCTCCCTGTGTGTATGTGACCTTTAAGGGGGTGGGGGAGAGGGGAGGGAAACAACCTAGAGCCCAAGGCAGAATCCCTGAATGCTTCTCATGATACCAATGCCCCTGGTCTGCTTTTGTTATTTTATTTAATGGAGCTTGTTCATCTATTTACTTATTTCAGGAAGGAGGCCTGGCCCAGGTACACTGGCCTGGCAAAGGCCCCATTGTATGATGTTATTAGATTCAGTTATATCACACAGTTCATGAAATTGTGCTATGATTCATTTTTACAACTTAAATAGCTATTTGGTTGGGTTGCCAGGTTGAACGTGATGAATGTGTATGATAAAACAGAACAAAGGGGAGGGCCAATGCCTGTAAACCCGCCACATTAGTCAGTGTATTAACCCATTCCCTCCTTAATTGTGACAGACTTCCCAGGAGCACTGACCCCACTGTCACCATGTCACCAAGCCTCAGATTGGGGAATCAAGACCCCCAAAAGTCAGATCTGCACCATGGCCAACCCAAGACATTCACCCATCTTTGTCTTTTTTTTTTCTTTTCTTTGCACTCTCTAAAACCAACTTCCCCAGAAGGTGTGCCATCCATTCCATCCTAATGCCCATCTCTTGATGATGGTATAGTCCAAAAGAGCTCATCACTCCTACTTAAAAAGCCAACTGCTTCTCTGGTCTCCCACTCAAAACTCTCATCCAAAATGTTTGTGTGTCCAATAGCCTGGTTGAGGTCCAAATTAGTATCCACAACAAGGGTACCTGCTGCCAGATTCCTGAACAGCAAGAATCCTGGGACCACAAAAAATAAAATAGGGCTAAATAGAAATTATATCAGCATCAAAAATTAAGACAGTAATAAATATATAAATGTGTTATACTTGTAAATATACACATATGCATATTTCAAAAAGGGAACTTAGGATACTAATAAGAGAGACAACCCACTTTACACAATTGATACATTCCTAAAAAAATTTAAATCAAATTTTTGCTTTAAAAAATCGTTTTAAATGCATAAAAGAAGTTAAATGAAGTGCAGCATCATGGATAAAGGACCAGTCTTTCAGTCAGAAAAACCTGGGTTCAAGTCATGTCTATGGGTAAACACCATCTGTCAGGGCCTACAGGCAGCAGCATTCTAAGGCTTTCAGAGATCAGTTCCAAGTCTATCTTGGTAGAAAGAATTTCCCTGTGAAGATTTCTCCCCGATAGCAATGAAACCACAGGTCTGGACCAAGAAAAATTATTATAACAATATCATAAACATTATAAACAAATATTATTATAATAATTATATATTACTAATAACAACAATGGTAAGAAGGTTTACATATTTAGAAACTGGTCCAATGATTTCACTGGTATTGGAAGCTGTAAGCTGAGGGAGGCAACATTCCTCTACCTCTTCAAGATGGAATCTTCTCTGCAACTTTTAATAGTCTTATAGAATTTCCCATAGCATAAGATGTTAAATGGTTTGCCCAAGGTCACACTGTCAAGTCAAAAAGCATTTATTAAGAGCTTCCTATGTGCCAGGCACTGTGCTAAGCCCTGGTGATACGAAGAAAAGCGAAACACAGTCCTTGATTTCCAGGATGTCGCAGTCTGATGCAGAAGACAGCTCGCAAACAACTACGTACAAACAAAATCTATACGGGGTAGATTTGGCCTAGTCTCTGAGGAAAGGCACTGAGATTAAGGAGAAATGGGAACATTTTTCTTGCAGAAGGTGAAACTGAGCCGAGACTAAAGTAAGCCAGGGAAACCCAAAGATAGAAATGAGGATGGAGAGCATTCCAGACATGGAGACGTCTGGCCCTTAAAAAAAGCTGCAAACAGCAGCTAGAGCTTCCTGTTGGAGGAACAGTAAGGAGCCCAGTTCCCTGGATTGCAGAATATGTGAAGAAGAGTATGGTTTAAGTCAAAAACTGGCGTGGGACAAAAGAGGACATAGAGCCAGTATGTGTCGGGGGTCATACTTGAATCCAGTTCTCCCTGGTTTTGAGGAAAATTCTCTATCCAATAGGCCATGATGCCTAATAATAACAATATTATTATTATTTGAAAGAATCCTTCTTGTTATGAAATAAATTACCAGCCTTTAAATTATCTTTTTTACAAAAATGCATCTTAAGATAGTTATTTTAACAAATGTTTGTTTGACTCCAGGTTGGGTTACACCCAAATTGTACATTTTTCCTCACATTCCCATGGCACTATAAGGCACGGAAAGAGTTGGGAAACCGAGATGGGTGATGGATCCTGTAACTCACTGTCTTCAAGGCTAGCCTAATCCATCACTAAACCAGTCATGAAGAAATCATTCCTGTCCCAAGCAGCAGGATCAGCAGTCACTTTCCTTAGAGCCCAGTCATGACTGAAAACCAAAAGGACAGAGAAGATGGCCTAATGTTTAATCATTACAGGTACCCACTGAACCAGAAATTGTTTTCCAAAAGGCTACCCTGTCCCCCAGTGACATTCTTGCAGAAAGCCCAGTTTTGCCCAAATCATGAACAAGAGTATGGCTTCCTCTCCATTGCTGGCTTTCTGACTGCTCAGGCCTGACAACAACCACTTCATACTCATCTGCAATACAGCAAAAGGTCAGAATTCCCAAGTCTATAATCTCAGCCTGGTCCATAAGAGCGCTTTAAAAAATCTTACCTTGTGTGTTTCATTTTATTCATAGAGTCCTTTATTGAGAGGCTTCTCTCAGTGGCCTTTTGTCCTTCAAGATGGAAATAACACTTCCATGGCTATCCTCCCCAGTTTCCCAAGACATGGATATATACCCTCACTCCTTGATTCCTGAAATGTTCTTCTCTTTGACCTGTATTTAATGCAATGACTGGTCTGTCTATTCATGGAATTAGAAGAGTTCTCAAAGATCATCTGGGTTAACTGTTCATTTGGAAAATGGGGAAATGGAGGCTAAAGGAGTCGGAGTGCCTTGCCTAAAGTGACAAATGACTTATCAGGAGATATAAGACCAGAACTCCAATAAGCATTTATTAAGCACCTACTATATCCAAGAAATGGAATGTAGCCTCGCCTTGGAATCAGGAAACCTTGGGTTCAAGTATTACCTGACACATACTGACTCTGTGACCCTAGGCAAGTTACAACCTTTCAGTGCTCTGAGCAGATCACTATAAGTTTCAATTTAGTTTCTGGCCTACATTTGTAAGAGGAGTTTCCTCACCCAGAAGTTAGTTATACCAATGTAGTAACAGATCTTGTCCCTATCTCTATTCTCTTTACAATACCCTGTGCTAAGCAGCAAAGATACAGAGATAAGAAACAAAATCCTTCTTCAAGGAACAAACATTCTATTCAAATAATCAGATGCAGATGTCAAAGACAAAACATTATGGTAAACATGTTGAAAAACTTTCAAGCATTATTGCTTCAATAATAACAGTAACTTTACAAATAGTCTCTCTTTGAGCCTAACAACCACGCTGGGAGATAGCTATGCCATCATTATTCCCCTTCTACAGGTAAAGAAACTGAGGCAGAAAGAAATTAAGTTGGAGTCACATGGTGAGTAACTGTCTGAGGCCACTCACTTTCCCCCATTTTATGAATGAGTAAATTTAAGCCCAGAGAAGGGAAAATGATTTGCTTTATGTTACACATGCAAGGAGAGCAGTCAGAATTTGAACCTTGCACTCAAATTCTGTGCTCATGTCACCATGCCACTTTGCTACCCATTACCTCCATATGTATCATGTAAAACTTAGCATTTAATAGGGGCTTCTAGATGATTGTGTTGGTAGTGATAATGGTCATTCCAAAATCACCCCAGACGGCACCGCCATGCCATCTCTTACCCCTCTGTGTACTTCAACCGACCTTGTAAACTAATATGACTTTCTCTGTCTCTCTGTGCAGGCACAGAAATCTAAGGGACCCAAAGGAGACCATCTCTCAGGCACCACTTCCCTTTCCTTTCATAACAGACACGTGACCTTGGGTAAGTCACTTAACTCCTCTTTATCTCTCCCTAAAAATGCCGCAATTTCAGGAATGCAATATAGAAATTTACTTTGGAGGAGCAGGAGGAGAGATTTCTTTTTCCCCCACCAACACTCCTGTCTTGTGCCAAACCCCCCTCCCTCCTGCCAAGCCTGATGCTGGCGGTTCCATTGAGGCTGCAGATGTGAGCAGATTCTGTGATTTATTTTCCCCTTGCACATCACTCTGGTATGAACACGACACATAATTCGGTTACACGATACACATGAAGTAGCTGCAGCTGTTCTGAAAGACTCCAGGCAAGACACAATGTGTCGGTCTTCATCTTCCCTAGTATACACCCACAGCCAGCCACCCACCTGTGGTCAGACTTGGGACAGGAGGGGGTGGGAGGGAAATCTGCTCAATCAAGAAAGAACCTTCCTGGTCTAAACTAATTGATTAAAGAAATATCTCCAGATTTTTTCCCTCTATCTATTTCACCCTTAAATACTGAATTCAGGAGAAACCTTCTCCTTTAAAAAAAAAAGCATTCAGAGAAGATCAGAGGAGGAAAATCGTTTTGGGGGAAGGAATGATAGGAAAGCAGCCGAAGAGTCGAGTGTGCCCTGAGAACGAGGGCATTTAATTTTACTTTGAGATGCTGTAGTGAGACTGGGTGCAGTTAATTCCCCCTTAAAGATCATGTAAAAGTTTCTCTCCTGCCTGCTTACTCTGTGGGCTGCATACTGTGCCTAAGATTAATCCCTCTGGAGTTTTTTATTTCCTATTCTGCCTATCTTTCATCTTCACCCCCAGACTAAGCAGATGGATGTGAATTCAAAGTTTTCTGATCTTTAGCACAAGTTATGGAGGGTTATCTTTGGCTGTATATCTTTCTGCTGGCAGTGCTCCCTTGGTGATGAAGGATTAACCACCACAGCTGTCTCTTCCCAGAATGATGCAGTGCTGCGCTCCTCAACACGACAGCATCACTTAATCTTAATGTCCGCTCTCCCAGCGCAGCCGCGCAGGACAAAGCCAATCAACATCAGATGCCACCAAGATGGACCTACTGCTTGGCCCTGGAGTCTCTCACCCTCTCACACCTATTAATCAACATCATCCAACCCAATCCCAGAGTTCACTTCTCTCAAACCACAGTTAAACTAAGCTGGGGTCTGTGTTAACCATCTGAGGCACATGGAACAAGGAGGGGTAAAAGGGGACAGGGTGGGGTGCAGGCAGGCTAGCCAACAGTCAAATGTTTGAAAGACAGTGGCATGCCAAGCTGAGCCCACTATATTATTATGCCCGGCTTCCCAGTCACACCCTCTCTGGGGCTGGCCATTTCATTATCCCAACAGAGAAGGGAATTTACCCATTTCTGCTCATCTTGGATAATGAAGATTTATCTGGAAGAAAACCCACCTGTCTTCCAGGGGCCCTGTAAAGGGTCTGAGGAGAGCTGAGACCCCTCTTGGAACTAAGCTGAAATGTTCCTTTTTAGCCTTGCAGATGTAGCCACTTCTAAGACAAGCTGCACTTGGGCCTAACACATCCTGCTGTGACTATTATAGGGGGAAGCTTTTCTTCAACAAAGACAGTGCAAATGGATACCCTGTCCCTCAAAAAAAAAAAGAGAGAGAGAGAGAGAAAGAGAAAGCCTGCAGCTTGTGGGATCAGTACATGTGCATCCACATTTAAGCTCGATAAGGCTCCTTTCTCCCTCCATCTACTTTTTTTTAAGTTTACTGATCACAGGCTGGGGAAGCTGAATGGTACTCCCAGCTCCAAGCAATTATAATACAGCAAACCTTCCTTTTCTTCTGCAAGAAAAAGAACAAAAAAAAAGGGAGCCAGCCCAGATCTCAAAGGCAAACGTAATAAAACAGTAAATTATTGCTAGAGTTTACTAAACAAATGCAACCTAGTTAAATTTGGAAAAATCTTCACTTTTGCTTACATTTGCAATTTTACTGCTGAACTACTGGTATTTCTTACTTATGCAACATTAAAATGTATAAGAAATCCTCTTGTGTGCTATATCCAGCATCTACTCTTGATTTATAATACCCAATTTAGGGGGGGAAAAAAACACAACTAAACCTGATTTAAATCACAGATTACTCTGTAAAACACAAGCAAGGAACTATTCCAAATCCTAAATGTAATTTAAACATATTTATATTTTACAGTGATATATTTTCCCCATTCTTGTCTTACTACTGTAAACTTTCTATAATTATATAAGCAATTTCCCTGAGGTCACAACATTGATCATAGTTATATATTGCTAACGTACCACAACATTCAGTGAGCAGTAAAATATATACTGGACATCAGGAATGGTTTTGTCAAAGAAGGAAGAGAGAAAGACAGAGAGAAATAGAGAGAGACAAAGAGAGAAGGAAGCATAAAGAAGCTATGACTGATTTTCTAAGTCATTTCAAAATGAGATCCCTACTTCCCCACTGCCATTTTGGGGGGAAAGGAAGAACAGAGCTGAAATAAACTATTTGGTTTTATTTGTCATATTCTTCCTTTGCTTGTTTTCTCAGCAAAGCCCAGTGAACAAGACTAGAAATATAGAAAAAGCATGAATTGGAAGCTGAATTCCAAAAGTAAGTTGATAATATCAGACAGGAAAAAGGTATGTCACATGCATTTAAAACTGCCCTCTGCCATCTGTTTTCCTCAGTTTCCTCATCTGTAAAATGAGCTGGAGAAGGAAATGGCAAAAAATCCCAGTATCTCTGCCAAGAAAATGCCAAATGGGATCACGAAGAGTCAGATTGTCTCAAAAAGACTCAACAGTAACAAAAATCAAAATCCCCATATTTTCCTTTCCCTGTCCCCAAACACATTCACACACATACACCTAGACTTTGTCATTAAAGAGTAGGCAGCATAAAGCAAAATAATTTGTGTTTTTTCCCTCTATATCTTGTCATTTGGCATCCATTTGGGTAACTCTCATCTTAATGAGAAGAAAGCTCAGTGCTTTCGAATGGGGTTATTGTCCAAAGAGTCTAAACACAGGGGATACTCTGGCACAGTGTAGCTGACCCACCAGTCACTGCCTAATGGTTCACAGTGTGATGATGTTCTTGCTTGGGCAGCTGCCTATTTAGAAGACAGTTGAGGCACAGTGGGGAAAAGACGGATTGAGACCTAAGCCAGACAAACGCTGACTACTCAACGTAAGATAAATAAAACCTATGCTTTCTAAGAGGAAGGGAACTGGTCAGCTCAAAAATATTCCTTTATTCAAACCTTTCCCAACATAGACCAGTTACATCAACACCTCAGAATCCATGGCAACTACTTGAGAAGGGGACCAAGAAGACTGGATGTCCAATTGCACTGTGGGTAGAATGCAAATAGAATGCTACTCAGTTCTACTCATTCATGCCACTCAAGTAACTGGGTATCTGGTCTACCTTAATGATAACTCTCTTGTTTTGTCATCAGAGACATAAAGACATAACCTTCCTTCCTCGTACTCTATTTTACATGGTTGGTTTGCCCCTAACTAGCTTATCTCCTTTGCTCCCTCAAGCAAATGAGAAAACTTTTGCTGATTTTGTCTCAGAAAAAGGAGGACAGATCCTTTTTCTGAGTCTATCAGGGGTGATGAGGGCTTGAGGTCATATATGGCCGCCCCCCTCCAGGTCCTCAAACTAACCATTTAAAATAGAGTACAAGGAAGGAAGGTTATGTCTTTCCCTCTCTGATCACAAAACAAGAGAGTTACTATTAAGGTAGACCAGATACCCAGTTACTTGAGTGGCACGAATGAGTAGAACTGAGTAGCATTCTATTTGTATTCTTGACATTCCATCAAAGGGCTGCACTTGAGAACCTAAAGAGCCACATGTGGCCCCGAGGCAAAAGGTTTCTCACCTCTGGCAAAAATCTGAAATTTTCCTAGCATCTTGGGAGGCAAAAAAGTTCTTAAGGGGAATTCCAGTTGCTATTGCCTTTGACTGAGTAGGCTGCTAGGGATCACCAAGACTGATGCCCAGCAGGACTAATGAATCACTTTGTTGGGTATCTATTAGAGTATATTGCCTTAAACAAATTACATCGGGCACAAATTTCTGATTGATTTGGGGATTTGAAACCTGTCTCTGACACTTTCTGGCCTTATGACCAAAGGTAAGTTACTTTCAGGCAAATCTCTAACACTATCAAGTTACAGACAGGTTCCTTGACATTGACAAATCCCATAGGAATATCAGAGGCAGCTAGGTGTCTTGTTGGATGGAGTGCTGGGTCTAGAAATCAGGAAGATCTGAGATCAAATGTGACCTCAGACACTTACAAGCTGGGCAAGTCACTTAACCTCTGTTTGCCTCTGGAGAAGGAAATAGCAACTACTCCAGTATCCTTGCCAAGAAAATCCCTCAAATAGTATTGGCATGATATGGTCCATGGGGTCACGAAAAGTTGACATGACTGGAGAACAACAACAAATGGGCACATGTCAACACACAGAATTTGTACTTAAGTCTGTTTTATTACATTCTAAACACAGTATCACATGCATTCCCCAAACACAGTGATGTCTGTGGATCAGCAACTCAAAGAATTTCAAATTAGTCTTTTGAACTCAAGGATGGAAACACTCTGATGCTTCCTTCTACTACCTGGCTTGTACTTGGTTTCCCAAAATAAAACTGATTTTGAGGGGAATGGGAGCAGATGGAAGTAGCAGCATGAGGTTCTACCTTTCCACAAATGCCATTTCTGAAACTTCCCTCTGCTATAGCAAAGGAAAGGGCACAGAAGAAAGTGGCTTTCTACAGACAAATATGGTCTCCTAGAAGCCATGCAGTGCTGAGGGGAGAACAGGGTCAACAGGTAAGTTTCAAAGGGTCTGGGCTCAGACTGTACAGAGAAACAATAAGGCTAGTTTGAAAGCCAAAATGACCTTTGCCCCCTTGAAACTGCCCCACAATAAGTATCCTAATAGGTTTCTCAATGGTAACCCAGAGTAAGCCCTTAAAAAAAGAGGGAAAGAAAAATTTAAGTGTTGGGATAAGAGATTGTTTTCTATAGAAACGTCACTGGGGTTTTTTCCCCTCCAAATCGGCTCAGAACATCCAATTAAATTAGAAAAAGAGCTGTTTTAAGCCTTCAACTCTAAAGCTTCTATTTTCATAATTTTTTCTTAATAACTGTGCAACAGGAGCCAGTGACTGCAAGCTGGGGTTAATTCCCATTCCCTTAATTACAAGGTGAATCTACACCTACCGGACAGCCCCATAGGGAGGGAAGGGGGAACCTATATCACTGACCTAGGATCTGGTCCTTAGGGTAAAGCAAAGAGATGCCAATCCTCTAGAATACCCAGTGTTCATTTTAGAAGAGAAAAGATCCTGGCATTTGAATGATACAGCATTCAATTTCTCAAGAAGTCTTAAAGTAAAGTGGAAAGGGAAAAATAAAACTATAATAAAACGTGAAAAGCCAAATTCTGCCCTCAGATGCTTAGGCACAACTCCCAGGCCTCCAATTCATCCGTGGGGCAGAGGCTGGCCCCTAAAAAAGTTAAACAATAAAAACTGCTGGCAAAAGAATGCCTTAAATACATCTGAGACCCAGTCTGTCATTTATCAATTACTGCATTTACTAATTCAAAACACAGGCATTATGCAATGGTTTCCATGGCCAGATATCCCCCTTTCTTAAATCCTGGGAACCTCTACTGGCCACTAGTACTTCCTACCCAACACACACAGGGACCCACACACAAGACAGTCACAGTATCTGCAGGTGTTGTGGAAGAAAAGCAAGGATTTCAGAGACTCATGAAATATCGTGTGTGGTGATGGGGGAGGGAGTAACGGGGGGAGGGGGGACGGGGAGGCAGGGAAGAGGAGAGGAGACCAACTTTTCCTCAGTGTTCAGCTTGCTAAATTAAAACAGGAAACTGGAACCAACATACGAATTCATTCTAACTTGTGCTTTCAAAGAAAACTTAGAAGTGACAGCATTTAAGATGCTCTTTTATTTTTTTCTTTTAGCTGCATTTTATGTCTTGGTTTTTATTGTGTTGGCTCAACACTTTGCTGTTGCACATTTTTCCAACCATATTCCAGCAACTTAATCTAGTCTGTTAAAATCTGAGTTATAAAACTGTCACTGACATCATCTGTGCAAAAGAAAAAAAAATCCACTTCCCCAAAATCTTTTTATCTCCCTTTCCATGACGGGTTCATAATCAAATTGGTCTACATACACACTAGTCTCAAATTCCTGAACAATCCCACATCACAATCCCCATCTGTATTCTGGGGTCCTCTTTGAAGCAGCTCATTCCTTGGAAAGATGCTCAAATGACAATTTTTCCAAAAACAGAAGTATTTTGTTTTGGTTTTTTCCCCTTTTTTCGGGGGGGGAGGGAGATGGTTGAGGGGGATGGTAATTCAAGGAAAGGTTAAAATGAAATTGGATTAAGACAAAAAAGATAGCCCTAAATCCATCTTTAGCACACAAATGTAAAAACATCAGTACACTTGGTTTACAAAAATGTTAATTATGTATTTGACAGTGAAATATCTCAAGCAGCTGGAGCTAAAGAATTCATCCCCACACAGGGAGGGGCAGGGAGTGGGAAAACACACATGCACAACACACACACACACACACACACACACACACACACACACCAAACTAAATCTTTAAACCTAGACTCTTCTAGTATATTTAACAACTTTTGCACCCACAAGAATGGGTCAGGGGAGAATTCAATAGGTCACCCCTCCTCATCTGCTGGTCTTTGTTGTGCCTTCCTGTTCTGTTGCCTCCTTTAAAAATGCTGTAAGAGATACATGGCCCATCCTCATTGACAAATTTGGGCCATGGAGTTCATGACTGCTCCTCCAGCCACAGATAGCCAGTCCAGAGTCCATGAGTCTCAAAAGAAGAAAATGTAAGCAGAGAAATTTTTGCAAAGAAAAGCTGTCACCGAGGGAAATTTGGTTTTTAGTATATTAAGAGCTATAAACAAGCTTAACGTTGTGAGGAAAGGTGCCAGATAACCCCGGAGATTCAGGCCTCCCACACCTCCCACACACAGTTTGTTCCCTCTAGGACATGGCGTGTCTTACCACATCTTGCCAGGAGGAAAACACACTTGACTTGTCTCTCCTTTCCACAAGCATTCGTTAAATGCCTACTATGTGTTTGGCACTGAGAGTATGAAGAAGAAAACTAGGTGGTGTATGCCCAGAAGTCTTGTTTGATCACTTCACTTTCAGAGTTCTGAGCCACAGCTGGGCTCACACCAATCAATGGTCTGCTTGGCACCAATAGGGTGAACCCTTGGGATTGTGGGGTTGCCAGGCTGCCTAAGGAGATGTGAACCATCTCAGGTCAGAGAGAAAAAGGGCAAAGCTTCCCTGTCAATCAACAGTGAAGCTGACCCATGGGTAGCTGCTGCACTTTCAGCCCTGGATGAGATAGGAAGATTCAGTCTCCTCAAAACAAATTTAAAAATAAAATACACACACACATGTGTGTTTACATATATACATTTATATATAACTATACGTGTGGGTGTGTTTCTACATGTATGGACATGCATGTATATATGTGCACATGTGTGGATTGGGTATACATATACGTGTGTGTGCATGCACACATGGGTGTGGTTATCAAAAACAAAATACCTACTGCCCTTAAGGAGTGAACCTACTACTAAAGAGAAAACAAAATACAAATAAAGAAAATAAAAAGAAGCAGCCCAGAGTAATGGAGAGAGAGTCTGGAAGATGTGGATTCAAGTTCCCCTGCTGACACATACTGGGAGATGTGGTCCTGGGCAATGCAGCTGTCCTTCCAGTGTCCCCTGGCAGTGCCCCCAGGCATCTCTCCAGAACTGCAATCAGAACTATGGATGGACATCGGGAGAGAGAGTTTCTTCCCTGGAAGCTCCTTCAAACATGAAATTCCAGGCCCACATCTCACACACACACACACACACACACACACACACACACACACACAGGCATTTTGGCGGATGGATGGGGGGTAGAAGGACTCTAGGCCTTGTGTAGAAGGTGACGGCAAAGCTGAAAGCACTTCAAGAAAAACAAAAAGAAAATGCTCACCAGTGGAAGGGGAGGCAAGGAGCCTCAGTCTTACCAGCCTCCCGACTCAAGCTATCCTCCATCGCTTACTACAAAGAGATACAGGCTCTCTTCATACCTAGTCCTTGACGCCTAAGTATTCAGATGCAAGAAACCACCAGACCATTCTTTCTCGGATTATCTAGAGGCCAAATAAATAAAATTATCATTTTCTCCTGGCACATATTTTCACTCCTACCTGGATAAGGGGGTGGAGGGAGGAAACGCCTAATCTAAAGAAGCAGGTACCAGCATGGTATTTATGAATTCCTTAGAAGACCTACATGCACCAACAGATCTTGTAAACATTCACTACACACTGGCAAAGTAAGGTAATCTCTGCTCTTCATGTTTCCCAGTCCCAGAAGATGACATATTTGAAAGCGCAGACTGAAATAGGTAAGGAGAAGAAACTTTTTTCAGTTCTTTTTCTGATGGGCAGTATGGATATCAATACCTGTCTGTCTCCAAGTTTTTCAGGGAATGCTGTTCAAGTTTACCTAGCCTAGGTTTTGAAGAGTTCTGTGCAACAGTATAAATCCCATTTGGATTAAAGGGAGAGGTCTTGGGATTCCCAAGTCTCTGACAAAAGCCGTTGGAGAAAATTACTAGTATTTGTTCCACTCATTTCTGAAGCCAGTCCAAAGTGAAGTAGAACTGATTCTTATTGAGGGTGGTTGGAGATATCCAGAAAGAAGATTCCTTGAAATTCCCACACACCACCATTGCTGTGAGATGGGAAAGAAGAATGGCACTGGGAATTCAAATACAGAGAGGCCTTGGGGGGGGGGGGCGGGGTTCGGGGCAGACAAGAAAAAGCAGCATCAGGGGATGTCAGAAGGTCAGAGATGGGTGTGCAGCTTAGCCCGGCAGAGCACATTAGGACATCTGACACTGATGAAAATCAACGTCCAGCCAATTCTAAGCACAGTGTGTCCCCATGCTAAGACTGAGAGGCGAATCAGTTTAAAGCAGGTCAATGGAAACAACATTACCCCCTAGAAGCCGATGGTGAAAACCACATCAATGCAAGTCGAAGGAGATCACTCTATTTTGCAAAATATAAAACTGTTTCATTGCAAATCTATGGAAACAATGTCACAGAGGCCAAGGGCTGTCATTTCGAGTCAGAGGAGGCCCACCTCACTGTGTAGCTGATAGCCAACGACGTCAAGGCAAATTACACCCCCACTCATTGAGAGAGAAATCAAAGTCATGAGAGGAACGTTCCATTTTAGACACACCCACAAGAGTTAGGAAACCAGGCGTTCCTTCCAAGCTCCCCTAATTTATCACAGGCCCAGGCAAAGGATGCATTTCTCTAGTAGGGAGAGAGAAAGGGGCTAGTATCAGGGACTTCAGAAGAGGGTGTTGAGGACCCGATCCAAAGGTCAAGGCACACAGTTCTCTGCTTTGGGAGTCCTTGTACCAAGGTCCTTCTTAGCCTAGTGGACTGTGAAGTCAGAAGAAGTGTAGGATCCAAAGAAAGAGGAACGGACCAGAGGGAAGAAAGGGAAGCCCCAGAAGGAGGAAGGTGTGACCATGGCTGGATTATCAATAGAGCAGTTAAATATCAATGAATAGGAGGAGCAGAGCAGAGTACAAAAGGCAGACCCACTGGTCAAATTGTACCTTTCTCACTCCATTCCCTGTTTCAGTTCAAGGAAGAAGGAGAGAGGGGAAAGAGAGAGCAAAATGAAGATGGAGAAGTGGAGAAAAAGAAGGGTACAAGAGAAGGAAGGA
Source organism: Petaurus breviceps papuanus (assembly GCF_028583685.1). NCBI lineage: Eukaryota > Metazoa > Chordata > Mammalia > Diprotodontia > Petauridae > Petaurus > Petaurus breviceps. Next base: position 2,709,457 of record NW_027187339.1, on the reverse strand, counting down.
GAAAGAAAGAGGAAAGGAGGAGGAGGAGAGAGAAAGGAGCGGGAAGGGAGAAAGAAAAAGGAGGGAGAGAGAGGGGAGGAAAAAGAGAGGGACAAGGGAAAGGGGAGAAATAGAGAGGGCCCCGGAGAGATAGAGGAGGGAGGAAGCATATGTCCTCATAAATGTGCCAAAGGCCAGTTGCCTGTCTCCTTTTCTCAGAGACCTAGCTTGACCCCCTCCCCTCATTTATTCACCCCCACACACACACACTTCAGTGGTCCAGAAGATGCCTGGGCAAAGAATTCACAACACCTGTTATTAATCATCAAAGCAATAAGTGTCAGATGAGATTAATAAAAGTGGATGTCTCTGGGGAAAGAAAAACCAGCCCATCCTCAAACCACCCAGAGAACAGACCATCTCCTCATCAGAACTCCAATCAGCAATGCCCCATTTCTAGCAAGTGTCCATGATAGAACAGTGAGGCAGAAGGCAGCCAGAATGAACCAAGAAAAGGGCTTTACAGCATGGGAAGGCTTCTCTCTGCCTAATGGAAGATAAGTAGTCTTACTACCAAATGGACATCACGAGAATAGTTAGTGAAGGTGAAGAAAAGACTGAATTGTCAAATCTGAGTTTACGTGGCAACAGGACACAGGGCAAGCTATGAAGAGCCAGGGCCATTAATTGGGATGTAATAATAAGAAGTAAAAGCTGAAGCTTCAAGACGTCAGATACCCCAGGATGGGCCATGTGAGTGCCAGAGGGAAAACTTCGTCCAAACCCAGCGACCTATGGCAATGGGGAGAAAACGGGGCCAAGTAAGCCAGAGCACGTCAGTATCCAGGGACTGAAGCCAAGCAAAAAGGATCTGACAGAGAATAGATTGCTGTAACATAGAGGCCCAAACACTGTCCCAGGGTAGGGATCCAAGATTAGAACTTAACCATTCTCCTAATCTTATATATTCTACTGAGAGACAGCAAGCAAAGATTGGCAAGATGTGTGGCATCAAGCTAAGGATGCCAGACCTGTTGCAAACTCTTGACATTCTCTACTAAAGTGTATGAAGCTTTCCATACTTAAGACATCATAGCTACCAACTGTGGCAGAGAGCCTATGCTGACCCTCCAGTTGGCTTGATTGAGATCATCACATCTTGCCTCAGTTTCCTTAGCTGTTAAAAAATGGGGATAATATTAGCATGTACCTCTCAGGGTTGTTGTAAGGATCAAATAAAATAATACTTAGCACAGTACCTGGCATACAGGAGGCACTAGGTATGATGGTGATGATGATGATATTATTATTATTACTCATTATGTGACCTTGAGTAAGGCCTTAGTTTTCTCCTCTGTAAAATGTGGGGAGTTGGACTACATGACATCCAAGTTTCCTTCCAACTCTAAGCCTATGATCCTATATCGAATTTATATCCTCAGATAATGAACATATTAAAGAAAGATGTTACCTTCTTTCAGCCCAAGTTGACCTTGGTCTCCAAAGCCCAAGAGTGGAAAAGTAACCTCAAAGTACCAACCCTTCCTTCAACAGGAAAAAAATAAAACTTCAAGTCCCTTGAAAACAACGTGGTGAGACCACCCTCAAAATACATAGCAGCTCAGGCATTCTTCTGAGGAAGTGTGTGCCTACAAACCTCCTACACCTCCCCCCATCCACCCACCCATTCATGCATGCATACACATTCACACCTACTCATGCTACATCAAATCTAAGAGTCTTACCTTGACTGCTGGTGAGAGTTGGGGGAAAAATGGTCAGCCCAGGAATGAAGAAAATGAGACAAGAATTATTATTCTGCTCCCCAGCTCCAAACAGGGACCACTCTATACTCTGTACTTATATTAAGTGGACTTTCAACTCAGGACTTAAAAATGAAAAAGTGTCTTTGTTCAAAATTCCTCTGAAGTTTGAGCTTGTGATGATTTATGTAAATAAAATGTTAAATTAAAACACAGGTGTTAATAAAATTACACGAGTGATGGAATGGCTGTTCTTTTTATAAAACCGATTGGCAATAAATTTCATAAATTCTGATTGCAGGTGATTCAGGCCATGAAAGCTTTGCCAACAATCGCCAGCAGAGGTCTATTACTGAAGTGGTATTAATATAGCCATCATCACCAATTCAAAGCAGATAATAAAGGACTGACACATTTATTATCATTATTAATTAACAGTTTTCTGAGATGGAATTAAATCAATATGCTGCTCTGATATCATTTTAACTAGTTATGCAAATCAAACATTTAGAGCCCATGAACAGATATAAATGCCATTCAAAATTCACTTCACACTTATTACTGTAATATCAGAACTTTCAGGCTTTGCTAGTAAAAAAGGGACTTAATGCTCATTTAATTACACTCAGACATAAAGCTTATGGAATGAAAGTTGAAATAGCTGATTAGTTAGGAAGTCACAGGAAGGCTATAACACTAGGGATAGACAATGAGATAATAATGTGAAAACGCGGGGCTTCTGCAGAGTTGTCCTGGCAGATCCTATTAAAAAGAACAATGACATGTAGGAGAATATGTTTTAAAATTACAAAGTTGAAGAATCTTCTCTAAGTCCAGAAAGAAAGGAAGAAAAGATAAATGAGAAGAGAAAAAAGACCCCACAACTTGTCATTTATATAAATAAAAAAGCTGCCAGGTTAAATTGCCTAATGTTTCTTTCTAACTATATGATGATAATGACGACTATTAAGCCTTATACATGTAGAATGTAAAGTTCTCTTCCTAATGCGGTGAGAGCAAGAGATTGGGACCAGATTTCTATAAACCCATTACATCCCCTGGAGAGATACTGTACTATAGAAATTATAGGAAGCCCATGTCCATGAGGGTCAGGAGAAGAGCAAATAGGTTTAAAATGAAGTGCAAATCAGGAAAAGACTAAAATGTCTATGCCATGATCTTTGATTCAAAGATCCCACTGTTCAGCATATACTCAAAAGAGGTTAAAAAACAGGTCCCATACACGACAAAATATTCATAGTAATGCATGTGGTAGCAAACCATGACCCTCTGGGTATATGGCTGCCCCCCTTTCTCGTACACCTTTATATGTAGTTTTTCCCCATTAGAACATTAAATCCTTGAGTAGTGACCATCTAGATTTCTTGCATTTCTATCCTCAGCTTTTGGCACAGTGCCTATTAGCCCACTGTAAGTACTTCATGAATGCTTTGTCATTCATTCATCCAAAGAAGTGAATGTCCATTGATTGGAATGTGGCTCATTTTGGTTTTTAAATGCAATATAACATTACTGTGCAGTAAGAAATAATGAGTATGAAGAATTCAGAGAAGCATAGAAAGCCTCATATGAACTGATGCAGAGGGAAATAAATAGAAGCAGAAAAAATGTTATACACAATGAATACAACAATGTAAAGAGAAAGCATGAATGAAACTTAAACTGACCACTGAATTAGTTGTAATTACCAAGTCTGGCCTTGGAGAAGAACTGAGGAAATGTCCCACCCCCCCCCACCTTTGAACAGGTGGAAACTCTGAGTAGGGAATGTTTCACATACTGTCCAAAAAAGTTGACCTATTGGTTGGTTTCACTGAGCAGTTTCCTCTTTTTGTTTTCTTCCTTGCAATGTAAAGGGTTGCTGGATAGGAGAGAAGAAGAGAAAAAAGATCGAGGAAGAAAGAAAGAAGGTGAGAAGAAGGGAAAGCATGATCCCCAAGAAATAAAGACGATATAAAAACAATAACAAAATTATTTTATTGTCAATAAAAGTGTTTTAGGTAACCAAAAGAAAAATTAAGTAGGATAGATATTACAGGAAAATTGCTAAACTTTTAGAGTTAGGAGACACTTAAACTAACCATTTGCTGTACAGTAAATAGTTTTCTCTTTGGAGATCTGAAACTCAATTCAAAAAAATTTTTCTTAAGTGCTATCTTTGTCCATTGAACTCTGTTAGGTATTAAGGAAAAGGATAAAAATGAATAGTCCTGCCCTGAGGAAGCTCACAATCTATTGGTGGGGGAGACATGATAAGTACAAAGACAAGTAAATATAAGAGAAATTAATGAAGTAGAGTGCTCACAACTGAGGAACAGAAGATGGGAAAAATCAAGGAATGTTTTCCTGGAGAAGGTAATATCTGAACTGAACCTTGAAGTAAGATGAAGATTAGGAGAGGCAGAGATGAAGAAGGAGTGAATTGTAGTCTCATGGTTCAGCTGACATTTAGAGTTAAGCACTGGGGAATATACTTAAAAGGAAAATACTTGAATATCCCCAAGACGCTAAAAAGCTATCCAAAACTGGTAATATGTGCTTTACCAAAACCAAACAAACAAACAAAAAAAAACCCTCAGCTTATTTGCAGGGGACAAAAAATATCTAAGGAAGGGGAGATTAGAAGAGGAAGATTAGTCTCCCAAGTTAGTCAACATAACGACAGAAAGCACGAGGCAGATAACAAAGATTAAATTAATTTAATTAACATGCTAATGACATGCAAAGATGTGTTGATATCCTGTTATCTCTTTACAAAATGTGAAAAAGTTTATCTGATTGAATTGGAAGGTGAGATGCAACTGACTGACCAGGTCTTCAAAAAGCTAAGCCCACCAGCTCTGAGGATAGGTAAAGTCTCCCAGCATTCCAGGAAGAGAGCAATTTTATAGAGAATGACTTTTGTGTCTCTACTAGAGGGCAATAGGGAACACAGAGATTTCCTCTCTTTTGCCCATTCACCATTGCATAATACAGTGGAACTATTCTCTCAATGGGAGACACTACCTCCAGTAGGGACACAGAGACCTAGAGCATGTGTTTCTGCAGGAGCAGATTCAAGAACTATGACCCCTGGCAGCAGAGAAAAGAACTACAGAGGGGAGCCAACTTAGGGAGCACAGCTGACTGAGCTACTCTGCAGAGATAGTGAGGAGCGGTCTGGATCCTGTAGTATCAGAGGTAGAGGTCTGAGTTCAAATCCTTCTTTAAACACTTACTAACTGACCCTGGGCAGGTCACTTAACCTCTATCTGCCTCAATTTCTTCATATATATATACATATATTATAATGGCACCTACTTCATAGAGTTGCTGTAAGAATCAAGGGAAAGTTCTCTGTAAAGCACTCTATAAAAGCTAACTCTTATTGTAATTGACAAAAGTTCCCAACATGGTGCCCTACTAACAGCATACTCTCACTTTGTGGCCTCTCTCCCCACTGACACACTGTGCCAAGTGCTGGGGAGCGTGTGCCTCGGGTTAACAAGGAGAATCTATTATAGCTGCTACTCTTATTATGCCATTTTTAATAAATGCTTTGCTTTGAATTGTCTCTTTAAAGTTAAACTCATCAGTATAGGCTCAAAAGCAATAGTTAATAGGAGTGTAAACTCTATGAACCTGAGGAAGTCACCCTCGCTCCCCCCGCAACTCAGTCTGCAATCTGTGAGTGCTGAATTAGGAAAGTTAGGATCATAGATTAAGGGCTAGAACAGACCTTAGAAGTCAATTAATCTACCCCCTCATTTTAAAGATGAGGAAACTGAGTCTAAGACAGCTTAAGGCTCACACAGTTAGTGATCAGCAAAGACAGAATCTGAAACCAGCACTCTTTTCTCCATATTAGATTGTAAACTCTTGGGGGAAAAGATTATGCTTTTTAATTCTGTAGGCCTTTAGTGAGTGTTTCCCTGAATTATGTGAATGTTCATTCCAATTTGTATCCTGCTCAGCATTCTTCAACTAGTAGGAGCTCAATACATTTCCTCTTCAACTTCAAGGTGGCTTGAATTCACTGGGTGAATGGGTGCTCATTGGAATCCCAGGATTCTATAGATACCAGCCAGAACTGTTACTTTTGGGAAATTCCTTTTTTTTTTCTTCTGTCTCCAAATTACAATCTCAACTTCAACCTGCAGCTATGTATTTGTCCCCATATACAACCAAGATGTGTCAGAAACTGTTACCATCTAAATTTCATATCTGACTTTTCATGAAACTTGAAATAAAAAGCAAAGAAGAATTTTATTGTAGCTCCCAGAACCCACACCCCACTATACATTTCTTCATCATCATCATCATCATCTGTATTATTTCAGACACACACACTCTTTATTATGGATCACTGGCTTTAAACCAGTATGAAATTTGCTTGTCTTATATGCTACAATTCAATATAACCACTGAAATTTCACTAGTTGATCTTGGTTTCATGAATTCTTTTAAGAAACATAAAGGTTATATGACTTCAAAAACTTTAAAATTTCCCATGAAAGAGACATTTGTCCTCTTTCCAAAAAGGTAAAAAATACATATTCTTAAGAATAAGTTTTTTTTGGGGGGAGAAGGATGTACAAAAAAGAATTTGCTTTCTTCCTACCTTAGTTAACTGATACAAGATATATTTGATATATTATCTAATGAGGTCATCCAACTTTGCAAGTCCTTCCAATTACAAGGCAAATTTTTCAGTTAGGTGTCTTTCAGAGCTGATGATCATGCTGCCCATTCCCCAAACCTCCTTCATTAATGGCCTTTCTCTAACTTGAAAAATTTGACAAAATCCCAAATATTCTTTTTCTCAATCCTCAAATATATAGAAAAAGACATCTAATTCTCTTTTGGTGCTCTTTTAGGATAAGCTGGATTTTGAAAAGTGGAAAGGACACCATATTCTAGGCAGAAAGAACATAGGTTAATATTCAAACCCTTAACCTGGGCAATTCAAGCCCCTTCACCATCTGGGCCCAGTCCAGTTTCAACTCTACATGAAACAGATCAAATGAAATATTTGTGAAGGGCTTAGTAATGTTGGGCATACACTAGGTGCTTATTCTTTCCCTCTCCCTACCTAGATTCTGGCTGCATTAGTGATTACAGAATAAGACACCTCTGGTAGTATAGATTGCTGGAAGTCTTGGAGGAAAGATTGGCCCATCATTTGTCAGAGACATTGTAGAGGAGAACAAGTCAGGTAGGGTTTGGATTAGATGGCTTCTCACGTCCCTTCCAATTCTGAGAGACAGTTTGCACCCCTCAGGAAGCCTGAAATTTTGCTATAAAGAGGACAATTGCTTCACTTAACATTCCCAGGTTGGATTTTTTGTTTTTTCAGCATGTGCTTATTAAGTAAATAGTGAAGCTAGAACCATACAAGATTTTAAGATAATGTTCATACTTCTGTCTGACTAAAGAAATCAGGAATCACACAGAAAGAAAGGTACAAGGCCCCCTAAATCTTTCTGATTGGGTGGGTGGATAAGCAGGAGAAAAAAGCAGAGGGAATTGGGGGCAGAGGAGGAGGAACTGTTTTTAGTTAAGTTCACCAATTTAAACAAACAAGCATTCTTACAATGCTTACTATGTTCAAGGTACTCTGCTGGTTATTGGTATTGAAAACACAAAAATGTGGCATCCCCTGCACTCAGAAAGAACTTATGGGGAGGGAGGGGATGCAACACAAATAAATGCTAAACACAGTAAATACAAAATACTATAATTTCAAAAAGGTCACCAACTGGGGGGGGGGGAGAAGAAAAAAACCAAGCATTTATTAGTACCTCCTATGTGCTAAGAACTTTACAATTATCTAATTTGATCATTAGGAAAGATGCAAGTTTGGCTTTAAGAAGCTGAGGAGCGGTTGCTTTGTAACTTGCAAAGGCTAGAAGAGAGTGAGCATCTGTCTTCTTAGAAAACAGGAATGTTGACCTGTATAGATGCTTCCATATTGTGAAATTACGAGGCCCCTGACCTGAGTCACCAAACAGCAGCTAGGGAATCTTGTTCCCTATTTTTCTTCAAAGCTAAGAAGAAACCTCACCTCTTATAACAGCTTTGGCATAAGCCAGAATGGAGGCAGGGGAATGGATCACTTGAGGTCTGACACATTCTTCAACTTGAAGCATGCACCCTCTCCCCCACCCCCCACCCCCACTTACCCTGTTCCCTGGAGTAACCATTCTACTTAGGGGATATTGGGTGGATTGTGTTTGTGGAGCATCATGGGATGAAAGCAGCTGTGTAATTTTAAGATACAATTACCGTGACCAAACCTATCAACATGCAAACTTTTTCAAGGGAAATTATTTGAAAGTAATTGTAAGGCTTCGGTCCTTCAACTTTTCACAGAACCAATTTTTAATACTGGGGCATTTTTTTTGTAGTCCATGACTCTGACTGGATTGTTATTACTCCTGCTTTGGTTAGGAAGCCACAATATGATCCTTCTCTGACTAGAAATACCGGCATAATTTATTGCATTATTACTCCTCTGAACTGAAAGCAATTAATTACCTAGAGCAGGATGCACAAGTGAAAATTCATCAGAGGAAAGTGATGAAAAATGTGCCCGCTGCTTTAAAATAATAGGGGCTTAATGGTTTTTTTGTTTTCTGACTAATCTCAAGCATCTTATAAACAACTCTGTATTGGTTATCGGTTGTGAATTCTCTTTCTTCCCCCTTCGTCTTTTATATCATTCTATCATCCAATATCTCCCCCAAAGGACAGGAAGAAAAATCTGAAACATTTGCTTAAAAGCAGTGGAGAAGGGCTCTGTCCTTCTTCAACAGAGTAAAATTATTAGTACAATGTAGAAAAACATGATAAAATATATTCATATGTTTATCACCCATGTTGGTAGCACATATCTGTTTGGCTGATTGATGTTGTTCTCTCTCTGGAACACCAGCAGCATTTTACTTTAAAACTTGGAAAAGTCATATTGGATGCACACACACACAACATACTCACCTGGTGTGTGTGTGTGTGTGTGTATGTATATGGCGTATCTGCCCTATCTCACAAAGTGACATGAATGTAACCTTCATATCGTAATCAACGCACATCAGACTGCACATTCATATCTTCTCTCAGGCACACTCCTAGTTATTGCTAAAACTGTCGTCCCACCAAGATCCAGGAAGAGAAAAGGAAATTGAACCAATAATGTGTTATTGCATTATTTATAAATTTCATGCACATATGAAAGATAGAAACAGGGCTAAATTCATTACATTTATTTCTACTTTTCAGAATTATTCACATCTGTATGATTCGGTAATTGTTTTTTCTATAAAGTTATTGGAGTAATTTTGCTCCGCATATTCCCGATCAATTCCTCCTCTCAAGGGCACAGTTGAAAAGTGATATTTGAAAACGGCCTCTGATAGATTGCATGGTTAGTCAGCAGCAGAGACAAACAACCTAATCCAGCACAAATTAGTTCGGCTGCCAGCAAGAGTTTTATACAAAGATGTAAATTATGTTGTCAAAATCGGTCGCTTTCTAGCTTGCTGCTCAGCTAACAAGAAACCACTTTGGCTGATAAAGATGAACACTAAGCTTCCCTCTCTTACAAATTTGCAAATCTGCCATTTCAGCATTCTGTTAGCCACAAACAAACAGCCCGCTATAATTGCTTCTTTTCTTCCGCGGTGGTATTTTCGCCCGGTGTTCTTCTTTCCAGGCTGCTCTCAGAAAAACAACAAAAACCAAAATAAAAAAATAAAATAAAATAAAAATAAAAAAGCCCGATAACAATAAACACAGGCAGCAGGCAGGCAGACGATAACTTCAGGAAAAACTGAACTCCTGCAGACGCCCTCCTCGCCTGACTGCCTCCCCTGCCAGCCTGTGGGATGGCTGGCATGACCTGGCTGCCTGTGCCCGCCAGGCAGGCCGGACATCAGCAAAAATCCCACTCAGCGCCAGGCCCTGGGTGAGTTAGTCCAGTCTCCACTGCCACTGCGTTGGAAGGGTGAGGTGCCTGAGAAGGGGAGACTGAGAAAAGCTCTTGACTTTAATGGAAACAGAAATATCCTTAAGGCTCTGGAAAAGAATTGTGCCTGACAGTAACCCATCTATTGCATTTTCTTTTACAAATTACTATCCTGGGGGAAAGAGGAGGCCAAAACACCCCAGCCAAGTCCAGTATTTCACCAGGCTGCCCGCTTGAAGGTGGAGCCAGCTAGATCTTGCACTGGACTGGAAATAATAATGCATTATAACTGTAATTATATCCAGCATAAGTCAAATAAATAAATTATAAATTACAATTACCCTTTAAAGTTGCTAGTCTCACTGTTTGCTCTACAATTAACTGCAGGTGCTCCTCCGTGTTTTATTACAGTCCCAAAGTTATATATTCGCAAGAACAGTACAGATGATTCCTGTTTATTTGTTAAATTAAAGCATTGTTGGTAAAATTATAGCTTAATTAATATTATGGGTACTGTATAACAAAATAGTTTACCTTGTGCATAATTTATTTCCACATGCATATCTCGGCACAGACCCATTACAGCTCGAAGGCAGCTAAAATAAAATATTCCTCCTTTGCTGGCATTTTTCTAAACAGCCGTTCACTAAATCAATATTATTCACTTGGTATTTTTAAAAGCAGTGTATCTTAATAATTACACAGCATTAGAGTAGGCAATAATTTTCCTTGCTAAGCATATTAAATTTAGCAAACCATCAGTCAAAGAGTTTGTTCCCTCTGAGCATGTGTAAGCAGCGAGTGAGTTTGGAATCCTGGTAGTTGGGTAGAAATGTCACATGTAGTTTAAGAATGCGAATGTGACTCCCTAAGCCGGCCCAGCACGATATATCTTTATTAGTTTCATTGGTCAGTGCAGTGACCAGTTGTTTATTTTCATTACTCAAGACAAGGTGAGCCACTTAGCACTGACTGCAATCACAGCCAAAAATGTATGACTTTGCAGAAAATAAAAACAAAGCTGCAGGCACACAGAAGTCTGGGAAATGACCGGAATGATGAGGGAAAATATCTATATGTAAGTAGGGTACAGCTACACATTTGGGGTAAGAACTTCGTCTTTCTTGCCACTAGTTTGTTCAGGCACCAGCCCTGCCAAGGAAGTATGGCAGCGTGTTCTTAATGTCTCTTGAGTGCTGACCACCGCTAATTCAGGATTTCGCCTGTCAGGGTGCAGCAGCTTTCCATACTTACATTCCTTCTCAAGCTCATAGGAATTAATCCACTAGAAAAGGCCTCTAGGAACCATGTCTTTCCTCTTAGACCCACATGCTTCATCTCATCAGAGCCAAAAAAAGATCAACTTCAATTCTCTCTTTCCTCTCTCTTTTTCTCTCCCCTCTCTCTCTGTCTCTGTCTGTCTGTCTGTCTGTCTGCCTCTCTGTCTATCTGTCTGTCTCTCATCATTTATCCCATTTTGGACCTTTACTGTCCCCCACCCCTTGCATATGAGCAAAGTAGAAGCAAAATTGTTCCATCTACGGCTATAATTGCCAAGTGCCATAAAATCAATAATTGATTGATACTTTTCAAAAGGCTACAGAGCCCTAGACGGTATGTTTAAAGTGACCAGGCAAAAGTACTTTTCAATAATATTTTATCCATGTTGGATGATCAGAGATAAAAGTCAACCAATAATCTAGGGATCAGGACAGAAGGGAAGCTGTCCAAATACAGCCAGGACCATCATCATAGACCTCCATCCTTGTAACTTACCTTCCTTTTCAGAGGAAGGCCTAGATTTGTCATTCTCTAATTTTGTGCTCCCGGGCATATTTATTTCCATAATGTTTAGAAAGTAAACTTCTCTCTCTGTGACTGGGATAAGGAAAACTAGGCTGACTAGGAGAAGGGTTGTGACATTCTCCATTTAAGGGACCACACTAGTGTGCGTGTTGCCCCGCAGGACACTCCATGGAGCTCCCCTTTACTTCCTGCCACCAACGTATAAGTTAAGGCTAAAAAATAGCTCCCCAAATTGTATTAATTGAAAGATTATAGCTTTAGAGCTAGAAGGGCCTATAAAGACCATCGAAGTTACTCAGGCAGGGGCAGAGAACACTGCCTTCTCCACTTACTAGTTGTGGGATCATGAGTAGGTCACTAAACGTCTCTGAGTCCCAGTTTCCCTATCTGCACAATGGGAATAATAAATGCCCTTCCCATACAAGATTGTTGGAAGGATCATAAGATCATGAAATTATAAATCTGTACCTGGAATAAACCTCTGAGGCCATCTGGCCCAACCCTTTCATTTTACAGATGAGAAAACTGAAGCCAAAGAGATATTAAGTAATTAGCCTAAGGTCACAAAGAAAAGCTCTCTCTGCCAGTCCTAAAGTGCTACACAGCTGCCAGATATTATTTTTCCCCCTCAGAAAGAATACTGGAAGTAAAATCAGTGTACATAGCTTAACTCTACTGCCCTAAGAGTACGGTGGTTGTTGGTCAGTAGCTTAACCACGCACAGGAAGATCTGTAGATGTGAATTAGTCTAGAGGAAAATTAACCACTTGATCAATCAATAAATATTTATTGTCCCTCTCTGTGCCAGGCATTAGTAATGCAATCATTTTACTAGGCAGTGGCATGTGCCAAGTACTAGAAATACAAAGACAAAAATGAAAAGAAAAAAGTGCCTTCTGGGTGCTAGACATTAAAACAAAGCAGATTTCCTCTTTAGGCTTAACACTCCAATTGGGGAAATAAAATATAAAAAGTTAAATGAAGGAGTTGAGTAACATTCAAGACAGGAAGAGATGCCACAGGACAGGGCAAGATTAAGTTGCTAGTCACTCTTCAGACCATTGTTATGTTAATTCTGAAGAGGAGAATCATCTATAGACTTAGCATGTCCAGAGAAGTCATTTAGTCAACACACATTGATTAAATACATACTAATTCTTATGCAAAACTATGGTTTCTGCCCTCAAGGAGCTCCCATTCTAATTGGGGAAGGTCTAAAAGCTGGATTGGAATCTGGTCCTTAAGACAAGATAAAAAGAGAAAAAGAACTGGATGCAATGATGTACAAAAGTATTTTAGAAGGGGAAAGTAAAAGCATCTAAAAATCCCAACTTTTTAGCCACCTACTTGTTTCATAATCCTGTGCAAAAACTTAAAAAGTCAGACTGCTTACTCTTAGATGGGCCATCTAAGAGAGTGCATAGAGCAGAAGTTCCTTGAAGGTAGGATCCATTTAACTTATAGCTTTGTATGGTCATTCCATTACAGAGTCCACAGCATTCAGTAGGTGCTTAATAAATGCTTGTTGAATTGAAGACTGTGTATGTATCTTGCCAAAATGGATCATTCACTGGCTAATCTCCTTAGCAGGAGAAAATGATTAGCAAATTCATTATTATGAGTCCTGTTTATTTTTCTGTTGTTATGCCTCATCATCTGATTGCCTTAAGTAAGATGTATGACTTACATTAAAGCTCTTAAATAAATCAAAATGTTTCCGTTTTCATGAGTACACTGGAAAGTCACATATATTATATTTCCTAATAGGGACTCCAGACCACTTTTCTGTTACTAAAACCTCTAGTCAAGGAAGCAGGTTTTATTTAAGTTAACAAAATTATGGTCCTTCACAACAATAGCAGAAACAGAACCTTGTTCCTTGAATTTGCTCCTTTTCTCTCATTAAACAAGATTCTGTCTTTAACTGTTGCATTGATATGGGAAGAAGAAACGCCATATGCCAAATCTAGGCCTAAAACAGCTGAGAAGTTATGATTTTAAAGGGAAAGAATGTATATAAAAAATAATACATGCAATATGATATATAATAAAATATGCAGGTATATAACTATAATGAATTATGCGGACTATATACACACACATGCACACATGAATATGTATACATTTGTGTACACATTATGTACACATATACATACGCATGTGTATGTATATACCTCTGTTCCGATATATGCACACATAAATACATACATACATACATGTGTATTATTCCACACCATTCATTATACAGCTAAAGAAACTGAGACCCAAAGGTTAGTTGTCCAAAAATCATAACAAGTAGCTGAGGACTCAAACCCAGAGCCTTGGGCTACAAATCCAGAGGTCTTCACAGCAACAATAAGAGGCTTGGGCTGTTTGGAACAATATGATAAGATAAGGAGAGAAAAGGCCCAAAAGATAAAGCAAGATTGATAGCCGCTGCATGACAAAAGGCTGGCCTACCTGCAGGCTGGCTAGGCTAGTGAAGCAACAGGCTATAATTGGGAAAAACAATCCAGAAGAAAGGCATGGGCATCAGGGCAAGTAATTAAAAGGACACCCGAGGAAAGGAGAGAGCAGGGAAGTACACTGTCATAAGCGCCTCTCCCTTAACCATGGCATAATAGAAGAAACATAAACAACTTCAGAATCTGTGGCTTTGCAAAGCCAATGCCTCTTGCCGAAGCAGCTGCTGTGAACCATCGGAGCTATTGTGACTATTAATATTAACTAGCAGTGTGCACTCAACACCCACCAGCGAGCTAGGGGTTGTAGACAATGAAGGATATGCCGATGTCCTTGAGGGACCTTCCATTCAAAAATGGACAATACAGATCCATGGATATATGAATGAAAACACAGACACATGGGACAACATTTCCTCTAGGTTTTCTTTAGACATCTGCCTAAGTAATGATTAGATGGAGCAGTTATGGGAAGGGGAAACAAAAGAAGGGGAGAGTTGATAAAGAGGGAGACCGTAGAGACGAAGTATCCATCATATTTGTAGAATTATTTAATGCTTATGGAATTTCTATAAAGTGAGAGTATCCCCAGAAGAGGAAGGGAGTCAGTTTATAATCAACAAAGCAATGAAACAGAATTTACGGAATGCATATCAACCAGGATAGGTGCTGGAAAATACACAGTTGTATGAATGGTGGCCCCTGACCTCAAAGAGTTTATAATCTAGAGGACAACATGAAGAACTAGACAATGGATAAAAAGTTCAACAATTCCACTTTGGTATGTTCTTTAACGATTCCTAGGACTTCTCTACAATGGGTGCTCTGTCTACCAGTAGAGAATACAACCCTTCCTGCATTCCATGACCATGCCTCTTTATAATTCCTCCCTCCATGTTGTATCAACCAACCACACCAGAAACCTTCTTTGAATACTCAGAGTACCGATGAAGCCCTCTGATTGTTTGACATTTTATAAACTATTACTACCACCAACCTTAATGTATATTAAAGGTTTATAAGCACTTTCTTGATAATAATCTTATGAGATGGACACTTGACTTGTCCACCAACCTTCCCTCAAAAAGGCAGCTAGGTGACACAGCAGATAAAGCATTGGGCCTACAGTTAGGAAGACGAGTTCAAATCTGGCTAGAAACACTTAATGGCAGTGTGACCCTGGGCAAATCACTTAATTTCTATGTGCCTCAGTTTCTCCACTATAAAAATGGAGATAATAATAGCACCCACATCCCAGGGTGATTGTAAATATCAAAGAAGATACTATTTGTAAAGTGCTTAGCACAGTTTTCGGCATGCAGTACATGCTTAATAAATGCTTTTTTTTTTCCCTTCCTCCCTAGCAAGAAAAAGATAAATAAAATATTATATACAGTATAGGGCAAAGGTATGGTTAATTCAACTCTATAAACACTTATTAAATACCTACTGTATGTCAGATATTCTGCCCTGAAGGAGCTTACCTAACCAGTAGGGTCCAGTACAACTCACTTATAGCTATTACTTATGCTAACTAGTGTGGAAGAAACACCTGAGCCTTGAAAGAAGAAAAGGAAGCCACAGGGCACAGGTACTAAGTTCTACGGGAATTCACAGCTGGGATCACTTTTGGTTGACGTGATGAAATCTGTGGGCTTTTTTTAAATTAATCTAATCCTCATTAATTACAAATTGGTGGCAACACCACACTATAGTTTGGTGGAATGACTTCATATATAAATGTATAGTGAATTAGGCAGATGTTCTTCTAGGAAACAGATATATGCCTACTAGCTTTAAAATACCAGGGGATCATTTTGAACACTCTATTGGTGACCTACTAACTGGTGGTCTAGTGTCCTGAAACAGTAACATAGTTTTCAAAGACCACTCACTCTCATAGAGCAGTTCAGGTCTTGAAAAAATCAGAATCAACAGTGGGCATGGTGGATAGTAATATACATGTAAGTTGGTACAAATGAAGTGCTAACCCTCTCCCTGCAATCCCTTCTTCTTTTTCTGGGCCACCTTCTCTTGACTTCCCGTCAAGAGGGTAGATATCCCTGGTTTCCTCTTGTGGTGTTTCCAAGGCCAGGGCTGTCCTCAGTGGCAATCCACAATCAGGATATTATCTGAACCACCTTCTCCTCTTCATCAAAGCTCCCCATCCTTACCAACCTCATAGAACCCTAGAGTCAGAATGACTATCAGAGGTCATCTCTAGTCCAACCCATGTCAAAAAAAAAAATCCTCTCTATGACAGACTCAATCAGTGGTTCTTCAGCCTTTAGTATAGCAGATTGATCGGAAAGTTTTCCTCATATGAAATGTTTTCCTCTGCACTTATGTATCATACATCGCCCCTAAATTCTGCCCTCTGGGGCATAAACAGAACAGGTAAAATCCCTCTGCCCACAGTTAGCCTTTCAAATACCTGAATATAGATAATGTCTTGCCGCTGAAGTCTTCTCTGCCATTAAAGTGGCTAAAGCTAACTTGATCAATTGAAGCTAAGATGTCAATAGCTGATAGATAATGGCTTAGTGTATCTGTTCCCAGGTGGTATTTACATTTTAACAGAGACCTTTAATGCCTTAACTTAAAGACAGCTGGTAATGTGGGAATTAGAGGCACTACTACTAGGAGAGATATCTGCAGGATTGGGAACTTTCCCATTGCCCCTCAAAGAATGCTACGTAAGCATCTTTCTGTATTTAATGCGTGGCCTGGCGTATATCTGTTGACACTTCCTATATATAGATAGTTCCTAGACCTCCTCTCTGTACCCAATGGAAAAAAATCTATGAGTTGAAAAGATTAAAAAAAAAAAAGCCATATCATAAATACTGTGACTTTACACAAGTAATGACTAGAATCAGGTTATAAATTTACTGGGTTTACAAAAATCAAAAACGTTATGATCAAGCATGTCTTACTAATTCAGAATTTTTTTAATAAGTTAAACATAGAATGAATTAAACTTTACTTTGTTCTATCGATCAAACTGCTTAAGCAAACCAATACTGTTAATAAGACTGTGAAGAACATGATTAAAGTTTTTCAGAAAAACTATACATTGTTTATACTTTAGAATAGCTGTTTAGAACTATAGGCCTAGAAGAGGATTTAAAGACTGTAGACCCTTGGCCCTACAAAAATTAAACGAGAAAATGAACACTCAAGAATTTTAGTGACTTGTCTAAGGTCAACACAGAGATTTTAGAACCAAGGATTCTTTCTACTCTAATAGAAAACTGGCATTTTAATTACAAATCATTCTTACTGAGAGGTTTCACTAGTATAGTACAAGAAGAGGTATCCTGGAACCAGCCTGTACTTCAATAGAGCTGATTGTTAAATTTTCAGTGTGAGCATTTACACCTTGGAAATTGGCAAATGCTACAATTCAGGGCTTGACATTATTTTACTGATTGCCTAGACTTAAGAAAGTTATAGAGAAGATGTTAAAAATGCAGATTAAACTTAAAAGTGTGTGTATGTGTGTGTGTGTGTGTGTGTGTGTGTGTATATATATATATACATATATATTATACATTTTTACAGGTAGATGTTTAACTGGCTCTTTTATTTATATTTTTTCTGATTTTCTTACATATTGTGTATTTTTTTACAAATTGTGTATTATTTTAGTATATTTCTTATGTATTATTTCTTATGTCATTTCATTATAATTATGTACATAAATAAAAGAGGCAGTTGTTAAATATTTACCTATGCACTCCTAGTGCCAAGGGAATGATAAAACCTAGATTTAAGTTCTGGTACCAGCATTTACTGAACTGGGTTACCTTGGGCAAGTCCCTCAACCCTTCTGAGGTTCTATCAATATTTTCATCTATAAAATTGGGAGGGGAGGTCCTCACAGATTTATTCTGAAGAAAATGCTTTAAAATTATATTACAAAGTGCTTATGTAAGCATGAGAGTCTCTTATTTTAAAATAGTCTTCAAATCTCCCTTCATTAGACTAGCCCAACTTATTGCCGATAATTAAAGGTAATAGGACAACTAAAAATATCCTATAATTATTTTTCAGTCATTCAGACTGACTTCATCCTCCCCAACTATATGAATTAGTGCCATTTTATTATATTCACAGGAAAGTTCTCAAAGTTGTCCTTATGATGCCTCTAGAAATGACAAGTCCTAGCACCTAAAGCCCATAAGCAACACTGCTTGCTTGAGGATCACTTTTGTATGTCACAAAATACATTCATTTTTTTTAAAAGACTATTTAATCACAATTAATTTGAATACTGGAGCTATTGTGGCCTTAATTTTTCTTATTTTTTAAGGGAAAGTCTGAATTTTTTCTTAAAATTTTTTATTTGAAAAACAGGCTTTCACATAAAAATTAACAGGCAAAAATGTGAAGGGAAACTGTATTTTAAGAATTTTAAACAAGAGTCTTGATGTATGTATTTATGTGTGGATGGGTTTATGTGTATATGTGCATACACATATGTGTGTATATGTACACATATACACTCTCTCACACACACATACACATATACCCCTTATTTAACAATGAAAACCTTGAAGTAATCACAATCAGAAGATATAGGTGCAAGTTCTGGTTTGCCTGGGCAAGTCACTGGATCCTTATGTAACCATAGCTTTAAAGTTCATTGGCATGAGCCATGCCTCATTGGTGAAGATTGATTAGTTCTGTGCCTCTGTGAGGGGCAAAGTTGCACAGAACTTGGAAGAAGAGATTTTCTAATCTTCTGGTTTCCAGTGTCAAGACAGAAGAAGCATGTACCATATTCTCTTCAGAAAGCAATTCCTGAAGAGAGACAAAAAAAATCTGGGAAAAAGTCAATATTTAAAGGACCTAGCACTTCAATCATGTCCCTATCCACAGTTTAACACACTAGAGACTTTGGGGAATTTCCCTTTGGGTGATATTGAGGACCCTCTCTTGGCTGAGCTGAGATAACTCATTCCCAGTAAAAAAAAACAAACTCATTTATACTTAACGTTATCTGGTATATTTTCATTCCTATAATTTCTCTGATTTCCTATTTGATATCAGCTTAGATAAATAGGTTTATTTGTTATTCTATGTTTTCTTTGTGTTGATGGGAAGTGATTCATGCCTTGGATGTATAACTTGGGTCATTCCTTCCCCATCAAAGGATTGTGATTGGCAGCTTGAATGTAAAAATTATTTCCCCCAGACTAAGAATATTTAATAGGGTAAACAGACATAATTCTATCCTAGTTTCCCACACACACACTTTGAAAAGAGTAGAGTGTCCAGTCTTGTAGCCCCGATTTCTTGGAAGGAATCGAAGTCATCCTTGGAGGGGGTTACTCAGAGAAGAGCCAAGAGATTCACTCCTCCCTTTAAACCACATCTAGACAGACCCATGTGGATACGTAAAACCTATGTAGGCAGTACACATACATATATCTTACAGTTTCCTCATCAACAAACTTCAGTTTCCTCATCAACACAATGGAAATACAAATCCTTGTGCTGTCTCCCCTCATAGGACTATTGTAAGAAAAATTCACTGAATATTACAAAGCGCCATGCAATTATGAATTATTGCTATAATAATTATTATATTCATTAAAGTAGGTTTCTTAAATGCCTTTTAGTTGGCCTATTTCAAGTTCCTACTATTATTAGAAAGCAATAAAATTTAATTAAATTTAAAATATTCTATAATTCAAATCTTGTAAAAAGGGAGGTAATGCAACAGAAAGGGAACAGGACAGAGTCTGGGAAGACTTGGGTTTAAGTCTTGTCTTTGGCATGTATTAGCTGTGTGACTACAGACAATTCAATTAACCTCTCTGAGCTTGGTTTCCTCATCTGTAAAATAAGGATAACAAAACCTATAGTCTCTACTTAACTCCAGAAAGTTCTCCTCCAATGTCTTGCCGTGGTATGGAGTTAACCTTTAATTCTCAAAGTCCTGTGGCAGAGGAAAACAAACTCTATTGGGTTTTACTATGCTGGAAAGGCCTCAAGTATGGCCCAAGCAAAGGATTATCTGTTTCTGGGAGACCGCTAGCTAAATATAAAGAGGCTGATCACCAGTAGATAGCCCACTTGGCTGAAGCATTATTTAGCCATTGCAAGTAATGAACACTCCATAAAATGAAAAATACAAAATAATCCTGATTCTTATGCAGCCTCCTTCCACCTCTGTAATGATCAGAGGAGCAAAGCAGAAAGGGCTTAACATAGCCCAAATATTAGCTACTGGTATGCTGAATATGTGATTTTTGCCCAGTGATCCACTACTGGAAGGAACAAATTGTATCTATCTAAACATTCTCCCTACAAATAAAGCCAGAAAACAAAAGGAAAGATAGCTCACAAGTCCTCCTTGGAAGAGACAAAGAAAGGGTTTCGGGGAGATTTTATCATGCATTCAAGGACAAGAAACATCATTTCATGGAACATCTGATCTCCTTGCATTGTAATGGTCATGATAAGCATTTGCCCAAAGACCATGCGGACAATCATCAGAGTTTGTGGTTTATGTGTCCACATCTGTTATAGAAGATGAAGGACCCTCCAAATGGACCAAAATAGACTATGATACCCAATGACTTCAATGTAAAGCTAGGAATAGGTGAAGATGGAAAAAAAAAAGTAAAATCTAGTTCAGGAGTAAGGATGAACAAAGTCAAAGACTTGCAGATTACATAACACCTTCAATTTATGTACTATTAATACTTTCTCCAAGAAAAAGAATTAGATATTATACTATAAGAAATGATGAATAGGATGCTCTCAGAAAAACCTGGAAAGACTTGCTTGGGCTGATGCAAAATGAAATGTCCTATGTACAAAGTAACAGCAATATTGTAAGGTTGTGAATGACTTAGCTATTCTCAGCAATACAATGATCCATGACAACTCTTATGATTAAGGACTTATGATGAAAAAAGCTATCCATCCCCAGAGAAAGAACCAATGATGTCTTAAGTTTGAAGAATACTTTTTTTTTTACTTTCTTCATTTTTCTTGAGGTTTTTTTGTCTTTTTTTTTTTTTTACAACATGACTATTCTGGAAATGTTTTGCATGACTAAACAAGTATAACCTATATAGAACTGCTTGCCTTCTCATTGGGAGGCAGAGGGGTGTGGGGAGGGAGGAAGGGAGAGCATTTGGAACTCAACGTTTTAAAAAGAAATGTTAAAAATTGTTTTTACGTGTAACTGGGGAAAAACAAAAAATAAAAGTCAAACTAAAAAAAAAGTCAAATCTAAAAAAAAAGAATTGGAAGGCACTAGACATAGAAATCCCCAAATAATGCCTTCAAAAATTAAACTAATTCTATTTGGATAGGAAATGACTACTTATGTGGGAGTCATTCCTGTAAGCAGTCTGTATACCATCAGAAAACTAATTTATTAGCACAAAGATCAAAACCAATACAAAGTCAGAAAAAGAGAATAATAATTGAAAAAATATATAGTACACAATTAAAACAACTCAATTTAAACAAATTATTGATATTGAAAAACAGGAAACAAGTGGAAGAAAGGACAATGATACCACCTGTGATGATTTATTATGGTTTCATCTATGTAAATAAATTGCCATAGGGAGAAAAATAAAAGAGGTTATTTCCTTGTGAAGTAAGATGGCAATAAAAGGCAAAACCGGTTTAGAATATAAATTCATTTGTAAAATATTACAAAGCAGCAATATAGAATTTTGGTGATGTATTGACTCCAAATGTAATGAAAAACAGCAAAGAAAAAAAGTTTAAAGAAAGCTTTCTTAGACTCAAATAATCAAAGTCAAACCAAGGATAAAACTAGAAGGAAGACAAGAAACAGATAAAAGATGGAAAAAATCTGCAAGTTTTCTTACAAATTCCTTTCACCATCAAGAACAGTGCAACCACAACATTTGAAATCTAAGACCATACTACAAAATATATCTATGGAAATAATAGAAATGATACTGAAGAGAATATGTGAAAAGCAGCCGGACGACTAATTATGCAAAGAAAATCTATGAGGGGAGGGAGGTGGCCCAATTTTGACAAAGTAGAGGGTTTCAAGGTTTCTGAAGCATAAAAAGAAGCCAAGAACATGGAAAAAAATCCTGGACATTCTTACCCATGAAAAGGTGACTGAGGAAACATTAAAAACAACAGATATATATTCCAACTTTCCTATCTACATAAAATGTTTATGATAATAATATGTATGCATATTAAGGACATCTATGGAAAGTATTAGAAATAGGTAACAGATTTTTGCAAGCAATATTCCACAGGTGACATCTTTACCATCAGACCAAAAGGAGTATATAAAATCCTATTGTGTTTATTGTCTGTTTTCTATAAAAAAAGAAATTGATTCAGTAGTACAAAACACTACCTTAAAGGCTTTCTTCCCACAAGGCATCTCCCATGCATATGTCAAAATTAAATAGAATTCCTTGAAAGATATAACAATAGAGCTAACCTTTTAAATGATACTCCAATCATCTGAAGTGAAATAGAAAACAGAGGAACACCTGCTTTCTGAAGATATTTTCCACTGTCTCAAGGGTAATTTGCCACAGAATCTAAGTTAATGGGGGATAGATGGTGAGATCCTCCAAATACTCCAGTTGGTGGATGACACTTATGCAAACTGCATAAATTCCAAGATCCTCCTAAATGAGATCCATAATTATATGCTCAGGAAAAAAATAATAAGTGGATGAAGAATGCTTAATTTCTATACCATGATATGGATTTTGGATAGATCACCAAAAGAGCTCATCTGTCAATGTCTGTATTGCATATATAATATAGATTTGTGTATGTTGGATGTACATAAATGTATATGGAACTTGACGAAATAAACATAATGCCATGCATGTGTGTGTATTTTGGATGAGAAAAGGAAGAAAACAAGAGAAAGTGCCTTTGGGAAATTGTAAAGCTCTTTCCACAATCCAGAGCTTTTTCCTGAAATAAAGGCCCATTTTTGTAATACCAATATTCTTGGTGATATTGGATGACTATGAGTCATGGAACATTTTGATGAATCATATCTGAAGATTATACAAAGAAGAATGGTGAATAATAAACATGAACAGGCAGAAACACCATGGCCAATAAGGAATTCTTGGAAGGAGAAGTGGTGTGATAAAGATCAAAAGGAAATGCATTAGGAAAAAAATATATGGATTAGTTCATAGCTTCACAAACCTTAAAACACCACATACTGGATATTATTTTTATTTTTTACATAAGGTGGTATAGCGGATAGAGTGCTAGACCTGGGGTTGGGAAAACCTGAGTTCAAATCTGACCTCAGACACTTACTAACTGTGTGACCCTAAGCAAGTCACTTAACCTCTGCTTACCTCAGCTTCTTTCTCTGTAAAATGGGAGTGATAATAGCAACTAATCTCATAGGGTTGTTGTAAGGATGAAATGGGATAAGTGTGAAGTGTTTCTCACTGTGCCCTGTACATAGTAAGCACTATAAATGTTAGCTATTATCATCATTAGACAGAAATTTCATTACTCATGATAAAATATGACTCTTGATTACCAAAATGTATATTAAATAGGGGAAAGATTCAATATTTACATTCCCTCTTTAGTCTAGAGGGTTTTTAAGCTGAAGTACATGTACCCCCAAGAGGTTCATGGTTAGATTTCAAGGGGTCTGGGGAGTGGTGTCTGCAAACTTGAATAGGGAAAAAAATGATATCTTTATTTTCACTAATGAAACTTAGCATTTCCTTCAATTATTTACAAACAGGATTCTAAGAAGGGATCCATAGGCTTTACCAGACACTGCCGAATTGGGTGTATGATACAAAGAAAAAAAAAAGCTAAGAAACCCCGCTTTCAACTATCTCTTCATGGATAAGTTTATAACGAATGGAACTAGTTTTCATACTTAGTAGGAAGAGAATTAAGAACACCCGAGTACTGCTCATTCACCTTCAAAAATTGAGACTGGTGCGTCCTTATTGACAAGGGTTACCTGGCTGTAAATCACAGACTCTCGAACAAACAATGGAGGCGTGTATCTAAAGGAATTCCTGGCCTAGAACCAACTCAGCCCATGAGATAACCAGGAACCAAGGGAGGTTCACGTGGCTGGAGCCAGCTTCCTGTCACTGTCTTCCTTCTCCAACCCCTCAAAATGGACCCCAACCTTAACCACTCCCTTTTGGGGCCTACCTACGCCATAGTTATACCCCCCTTCTATCTTATTGATGTTGCATTATTTAAGGCACTTAACTCCAGATATCCAGTGTGCTATAAAGGAAAAAAAAATTCCTTATAACATTAAAAAAAATGTAGAGTGAGTCTGTGTATTACAATTGTGTGGCCCATGTTTGTGTCAGCAGATAAGCGCTTACACACAGGTACTGAGCAAGCAGGCTCAGGGAGCTCTTTTCCCTTCAAGGAAGAAGAGGGGTGGGGGGAGACTCTGGTAGGCAGAGGGAAGAGGAGGCGTGTGTGTTGGAGGGGGGAGGCCTAGGGTTTCTTTCTCCCTTTTTTTCCCCTAGACTGTGGTATGAAAAAACAATGGCTTTTCTGAGGCACTGTGCAGACAAGGCAGCTCTGAAAAAACTAATGGCCATGATTAATGACAATAGGATAGAGGAGAGTTGGGACACAGCCGCCACATATATCATCCCTTCCCATCAGTCTCTGCTCCTCCCTGCCCCTCTTTCTACTACCAGCACGGCATTATAAAAATGTCTTATCTGCTTTAGACTCTTAAAAAAACCTGAAATAGCAGCTACAACAATTCCTTACACCCCCCCACCAAAAAAAAGAGGCAAAAAAAAGAGTGAGACAAAAGGGAAGAGAGAGAAAATAGAGGAAAGAACGGGGGGGG
>NW_027187339.1:2661629-2684526 GCF_028583685.1 Petaurus breviceps papuanus | reverse complement strand
GGGGGGGGGGGGGGGGGCGAGGTGAGAAAGGAGAGAAAGAAAGGAAGGAAGGAGAGAGGGAGGGAGGGAGGGAGGGAGGGAGAGAGGGAGGGAGGGAGAGACAAAGAGGTGATAGGGTGAACAAGAAAATGGCATGTAAAATAACCGTAAGATATTCCAGGGGAAAATGCACAGGCTGTAATCACTCAAGATTTCAGCAACTTGACTCTTCACATGCTGAAGCCACATTTTCAAGGTCTTATCTGCCATATGGTTCCCTGTTTGGATGATTTATTAGGTGTAGAAAGCACACTGATAAATTTTACTGCATTTCCCTGAATAGGCAACCTATGGTGTCAATAACAAAGCTCAGGCGGCTTTAATGAAAACTGTAAGCACCAAAGGGTAACCATTTATTTATGAGTCGCTATAGTATTACTAGGACAAAATTTATCTTCTCTTCTCACGCACTCTGTAGAAACCAAATCTGGTCAAAGGAACAGAGATCACATCCATATGTCAGTGGCTTGCTAACATCTCTCCTGCAGGAAACGCAGGCTCTTTTCTCTTTTCTGGGGAAAAATTGTTTGGGGCTTTCAAGTAACCCATTTTGCATAAAGAAATCTTTTTTTTTTAATTTTATGAAAAATAAATCAAGACCTGGAGGACTTTGCAAACCATACCAATTGAAGAGGGTAGTACAGGGTTGCAGAAATAGCCCTGGATAAGACCAGAGGATCTGAGTTCAAATCCCAGAAAATTCCTACCTTGCTGTGTGACCTTGGGTGAATCACTTTACTCTCCAAGCCTCAGTTTCTCTGTCTGTAAAGTGAGTGGATTAGCCTGTGCCATCTCTAAGGTCCAGTTCATAAGATTCTGTGATTCTATATAAGCCTAGCCAGGAGGGAAGCATGCTTGCTTTTCTTTGCCTAAATAACATGCCTAGATTTTTTTTTAAATCATAATCAACCTGAGAAATTTTGAAATTTTGCCACCCATAAAATGCTGCTTTCCACTGCAAACCATTCTGCCATGTTTAAAAAAAAATGCCATCTACTTTTTTTTAAGGTTCACCTGGCAAAAACAAAAACAAAAATTCCAAGTCTGATAGATATATTACATAAGGTTACAAAACAGAAAGAGGCAAATGAATTTCATAAACTCCTGGGGTAGAAGAAATAGTGGATGAATTCTGAAAAATAAAATTGCTGGCGAGTGGTGGGGGAAGGTGGCAGAGGGGGGATGGAGTGAGAACGAAAATATTAATGTCAATATTTAATCCTGAACAACAGGAAACTGCTACAACAAAACATTTGGCTCAAATTTTCAAGCCGTTGGTCTCCTCTCCTTGTGTGACATGCCTAAATTGCACAAAGTTTGCCAAGGAATGTTAAGAGGAAAAAGGAAAATTGTTAAGTCTCACAACAATAGTACATATTTTTATCACAATATTTGCTTGAAAACCAACAACAACAGAAAGAAATGAAATCAAGAAACTGGGCCAGAGTATTATTCTGACCTTAACAAATGGTCTTTATCTACCCTGTACCCACCCTTCACCCCCAAACTCTAGGAAGTTTTCTAGCTGGATAATTTTGTTCAGACATAACATCCCACTTAGAAAAACAAACAGTGAATTTTCTCCTTTGTTTCACATTTAAAGGTCACTAGACTACCTGTGCATCACTCCTTATCTTCCTCCCATTCCAAACCCTGTTCCCCCATGCCCAAAATTCAAGCTCTCTGCGAATTGAGAAATATGCATAATGTTGTCAAAATGACATTCATTTTTTTAGGGAGCTTCAGAAAATAATGTCAAGGAATCTTCTTT
Organism: Petaurus breviceps papuanus; assembly: GCF_028583685.1. Classification (NCBI taxonomy): domain Eukaryota; kingdom Metazoa; phylum Chordata; class Mammalia; order Diprotodontia; family Petauridae; genus Petaurus; species Petaurus breviceps. Next base: position 2,682,716 of record NW_027187339.1, on the reverse strand, counting down.
TAGTGAATAAATGAAAAGGCATTTATTAAGCACTCTGTGTGCTAGACACTGTGCTGATCTCTGGCATACAAAGAGAAGCAAGGAAAACAGTCTCTACCTTTCAGGAACTTCCATGCTTTATAGAGACTCATCTGAATATTATGCAAATATGGGAAGGACCTGGGGTTCGGTGGTACAGGGGCCTTTCCTGAGCCTTTCTGTTATCCTTCCAAAATTATTTTGAATTGACTTACATGTCTACATGTGGATCTATTTGTATGATGTATAGATTAGAGTCATGTTACTATCTTGACAAGCAAAGAATGAATTCAAGATGCTGATCATCTTTTGTGTATGTGTGTACATATCATGTGCATGCATTTACACACATGTACCCACATAGATGGGTTTTCTATACACATGACATGAAAGCATTATACAAATGTGTATGTATGAGCGTGCATATACACATTTAATGTATATTGTATTATGTACACCTATATACACATGTATGTATATACATACACACAATACATAGACATAATGTATTATATATCTGTATATTTATGTATTGTATACATACATTGTGTGCACACATTAAAATACACAGATACACATGAAGATATATACATATGGATATACAGCCTACATAAACACATATGTGTGCACATGCACATATATAAATACATATATACACAACACACTATACATTACTCATATAGACATGCATGTATATACACGTGCATGTACTACATACACACATATGCATACACATATGCTTTATAAATAGGTGTGCGTATAACATACATAGACATGCTATGTCTGCACATTCATCATACATGTACAATACGCACACATACATATGTGTGACATAGCTACACGTGTATGTTTGTACACATGACACATGTATGTGTGTAAACTGGATACATATATTACATACACATAAGCACATACCTATATGTAATGCATGTGATCACCTACCTGTATTTGCATACATACATGTACGTGTATACATACATGCATATATACATGTACAGCCAAAAGTAAGCTCCGAGAGGGTAGATATCATTTCATTTTTGTTTTTACAACCCAGTCAGGGAGACCTGATCTTTGCCTCTGGTACATAGTGACTATGACATCCCAAGTAAATCTCCAAAGCTCTAAGTAGAAGAGTAACTACAAATCTGCTTCAGTGAGTGGGGTTTCCTTACCAGGAGGCCCCTACATCAATGAAATAACAGGTCTGGCCACTTTCCTCCCCTCCAAAAAAAATTCCCAGCTCCTGGTACAGGGCTTTTAATATAGCAGCTGCTTAACAAATGCTCAAAATGAATTTCCAACTTGAGAAATCCCTCCACCAAGGCAGATAGATGGTAGTCTATGCAACATAAAAAGTAAGTGACTTGTAGAGGGTCTAGCAACTGGGAAGGCATAATATTTTAACCCAATTCATGGTGACCAGGAGGTCATACTGCCTCTCCTATGAATAATCAAGTAAATGTTAGGTGATATTTGAAGCTGCCTCATTTTTAAGAGTCTTTCAGTCAGAGAACTTTACAAGAATGTTCATTATTGCATGGATTACTTTCAATGCAACTACTTCTTTATTAAAAGAAACTGGGCTAAAGGGCCACATATGGATCAGAGCACATTCAACCAGCTGCATTTTCAGTTTGCTAAATATTTCACCTCATTTTCCGAGGAATTGGGCTCAGTAAAGTACACCTCTCATTTTTCTGCATTTCCTCATACTCTTTCACCCCCTGACTGCTTCCAAGGGAAATCCCGTCCATATAAGTTATTGGCACTTAGTTTACACTATAGAGCATTTGAATGAGTTGTATGTGTTCTAAGAAGCTCCATCAGCCTTTTCTGTTTCTCTGGGACACTTTTATCCTTTGGAAGTCCCATTCTGAGAAGAATCAACAAACAAACTTTAAAATCATCAAGAAAAAGGGGGCAATGGAGGGAAGGGCAGAAGGATGGGGGCTGGGCCAGGGAGGAAACCATGTGTTTGCCAGCTCAGGGCTCAGGGTAAGAAGCCATCTTCCTTTCAGGCTATCCAGATGAATTCTGAAAGTAGCCCAAACCTCTACTGCACAGCTAACAGGCAGACCCTAGCCTAAGGCCAGAATCTCTATTAGCCCAGATTTCTGGGGGTCCCTCTCCTCTGCTACCCTTCCACCCACCCCTCATCTCCAACATGAACAATTACCTCCACTCGTTTGTATACATGCTAATGAAGCCAATGTCGACAGTCTTCATTAAAGGCTTGTTGCATGCATAGCCCAATGCTAGGCTCAGGGGAGGGGATAGGACAGAAAATATAAGGTCTCTGGTATGGGAGAAAGAACACAAGGCTTGTACTCATGAGTCCCAGGTTCTAGTTCTGCCTATCTTTGATCCAGGGAAGATTAAACCTCTCTATGCCTTAGTTTCTTCACATGTAGAAATGGAAAGGAAGACTAGATGATCCCCAAGGTCTCTTCCCACCTCAGACATGTTCTGATTCTATAATCTGGTCAGGGGCTCATCAGTTTGTAACACTTGTTTTTATTCCAGTTACTGCCACAGAATTTTCCCCTAACTTCAGAAAGCCACTTAAAAACACACGGATATACATATACATATATATGTATGTATATATTCATAAATATACATGTTGGAATGAGAGAGAAACCTAGTACAATTCCAAGTAGAGAACATTCACCTTAGAAAAGGCCTTCTTTCACCCTCCAAGGGCCACTTATCCCTAGCATGTTTGCCTTTTCCAAAGGAATTCCATTGGTTGACTAAAGGAGTTTTCTTCTACCTATTTGCCTCTCCCTCTCCCACCTTTGGGAACTCAGGACCTCCTCTGACTTCTCTCCTACCTATGTCCTTTCCCTGTCCCTGGTGGGACAGGGGCCTGTTGTCCCCAAAGTCAACACAGTATAGAGGAAATATTGGAGTTAGAAAACCTGGGTCCCAATCCCAGTCTCATGACTATCCAGCTGGGTCACCTTGCATAAGTCACTAAGTTTGCTATGGAAAAGAAGAAATCTGATAATAATCTGACATGCAGTCTATATTTTTGGAAACTAGATTTCAAAGGATTTGGAGAAAGAAAAAATTACTAGATCCCAGGGCCTAAAATGTTACAGACAAAATAAGCCCAAGAGATACAGGAAGATCTTAAGAAAGAAATTCTCAAGGGACAAAGAAAATTCCATTGAGATGAAAAAGAGTTATCCAAAGAGGTTGATGTGGGTGTACTCATTAAACAACTTAGATTTTCTTTTGAAGATACATACAAAGGATGAAAACAAAGACAAGAAGATATGGCATGGTTCATTTAGAACAGTGTCAGCACTGTTGCTGAAAGTAAGAAGAAATAAGAAGAAAAACAATAAGAATGTTAAGGACAATATGCTAAATAGAAGAGGATTAAAGAATGACCAGGACTGTTCCTCAGGGTAGACGGGACAATAATAACAACTTACAAAGAAGGTAAGTTACCCAACTCTCATTTTGTTTCCATTTTCTATATAAAGAAGGCCAATCTTTGGGCTGGAAATGAAAGAACAAAAATGGTCAATAGGGAAGTTAAAAACCCAAGATGAGTGGGCAGCTACACCTAGACACCCTACATGAATTCAAGTCTCCATGATGAGACTTGATGAAACATCCCAGAGCACTGAAAGAACCATTCTGCATTCTCGCTGCGTTACTATCAGTGATTTCTGAAAGTTCATAGAGAACAAGAAAGTTGTTATAGGACCAGAAAGGACAAATGTCATCCCTATTTTTAAAAAGGGGAAGAAAGTAGAGAGTACAAATTATAGGCCAATCGATGTGACTTCAGATCCCATAAAAAGTATAAAACATTACAAAAGGCATGATTAGTGAACATCAAGAAGAGAAAACAATGATCATGTGGCTTCACAAAGAACAAATGACACAAGATTAACCTTGTTCCTCTTTTTGACAAGATTACTAGACTGCTGTGTTGCAAGAACACTGAAGCTGGACTCTACATATATTTTAGCCAAGTCACATTCTCTCATGCTATTCTTGTGGACAAGATGTAGAATAGATAGCAATACAAGTAGGTAGACTAACAGTAACTGGCATTTATGGATGGCATACAAGGCAGATGGCAGAGGAGATCGAGTAAATCAGGAAGATGTGAGCTTAGGCACTTAGGAATTTTGTGGCCCTGGGCAAGTCACTTAACCTTACCCTGCCTCAGCTTCCTTATCTGTAAAATGGGGATTAATAACTAAATAATAGCACTAAAACTTACCTCATAGGGTTGTCATAAAGGTCAAATGATTCTATGTGTAAAGCGCTTTGCAAACTTTAGAAGGGTTACAAAAATGATAGCAATTATATTGTGCTATAAATTTTGCAAAGATACACACACTCACATAATCTTATTTAAGCATCATAAAAATCCTCTGGGGTAAGTGCACAATTGTTATAATTATACCCCTTTTTAAATGAGGAAACTGAGGATCACAGAAGTAAAGCAACTTGTCTATGTTCACATACCTAGTATCAGAGATGTAACTTGAATTCAGGTGTCTTTCCAATCCATTACACTGTCCTGTCTCACTGAATGAATGGTTGGGCTCAAGGAGTAGTCATTAATGGTGCCATGTCAATGCAAAAGAGTATTTCCAGGGGGTTATTCAAGGGATCTGTGCTTGGTCCTATACTGTCTAATGGATTTATTAATGACTCGAGTAAAAAGAAATGGCATGCATATCAAATACAAGCAAGCTCAAAGCTAGGACTGTTCAGTAACAAATGAAAATGACAGTCACTATCCAATGAGATTTCAGTGGGAAAGTCTAGGAAAAAGAAGACTTGGTAGGGGAAGCATGATAAGCGTCGAAAATGGATTAACTTCATTCTGATTGACCCCATCACGTAGAACTAGTTGCAATGAGCAGAAGTCACTGTAGATTCAGAGATACACCATTTTGTTCACACATATGTGTCTATACTCTCCCATTAGTGATTGCAATGCAAGTAACCCCAAACGGGGTGTGCCTTGGTATCTTGTTGTGCAACCTCTTCTGAGAAACAGCCTACCCAGCCCTCAGTCCTGTTATACAGAAACCCCAAATCCTGAAACTAGGTAAAAGGGTTATTGCACCAGATCAGTCTCCTGTACTAGCAACAGGAACCTAAACCAATCAACTTTTGCCCCAGTCCCCCTACCCTGTTCCTTTTTCCCTAAAACCTATAAAACCTTATATACTGTTTGTTCAGAGAGTCTTTGCCTCTTCAGGTGCTGCTGGCAAGTTGGTCCAAATTATGTTTCTTGGCCAGCCTGTTGTTCCCATTCCCAACATCAACATCATCAAGAAGCAAATTTAAGCTAAGAAAAACCTTCCCAACAACTAAAACTAATCAAAATGGAATGAGTTGTTTCAGCAGGTAGCTTCCTTGCCCTCTAAGCAAAGCTGTACACTTATTTAGTGGTTCTGATGTGGAAAAGATCCTTCTTTAGATAAAAGTTGGATTAGATGGCCTCTGAGATCCTTCCCACTCTGACACTCTGTGGATTCAGCTTTTATGAATAAGGAAGAATTATTTTCAATTAGATCATCATCAGTTTTCCATAGAAAGAATGGTGCCTAAGTTCTTTAGTATTCTGAATACTCTATTTCCATTCAATTCCACAAACATTTATTGCACAATACAATGTGGTGAGCATTCCTAATATAAACACCAAAAATGAGATTATCTCTGTCCTCAAGGAGCTTATCTTCTTGGAGGAATATTCCCTGTATACTGTTAAGTGAGTGAGTCATTTGAGGAAGGAGAGAAAATAATGGTAGTTTGGACATATTGTTGGTTAATTATGCTTTTTCAAGCTATATTGAGGAAATAATCAATACGAAGTGTATTCCAGTTCTGAACAGCCAACTTACAAATGTACTTTTGGAACAAAGACCATTCATAAGTTTAGGACTGCATATACTGGGGGAAAACAACCTGAAAGTATGTAGCTCATCATTCACGAAGAGCACTTTTGAATATAAATACCAATATACTTTTTCTATTACTATAAACACCTTGATATTTTAAAAACTTTTAATCTTCCAAGTAAAAGTGGATTCTAAGTATAACCCACCCTGCTTCTAATATCATACCGGGAAATGGGTGACAGGATAATATTGATCAAGACAAAAAGGATTAAGGACTAAATGTCTACTAGTCCCTGGAAGGCCAAAGGAGAGTCTAGAAGACAGATGGTCAAGCAAGCAAGCAGAGAACCTTTAGTTATCTGTAGTCAGAAGTAAATCTAAGTTAGTCCAGGGGAGGAGAAATAGCTAGACCTTGAAGGTCAAGGAAGACCAAAATCAAGAAGTCAAGTAGAATAAGATATGGTCAGCAATCAGAACACATAAGTTGGATCCAATCCCCCCGGAATGTTTATGGTATGGTCAAAAGGTGTCAGGAAGACACATTCTGTCTATATGAGACTCTGGGCAAATCACTTCACCCTTCAGGAGCCCAGGCAACTTGTGGAGCTATCCACTGGACCAGATGATCTCTGAGGTCCCTCCCAAATATGAGATACTGTGATTTTGTGAGAACAACTGCCAATCTGCTTTGGTAGAGGGAGCATCCTCACCTGAAGGAACCAGTGAAGCCGCAGGAATAGCCAAAAACAAAGCAAAACCAGGTCCCAAACAATACAAAGTAACGAAGAAACAGATGGTGAAGTAAAAAGTATATTGAATTTGTTGGGTCAGGAGGCTTGGGTTCAAATCTCAGCTCTGCCCTTCCCTTTGTGACCTTGGGCAAGTCACTTAAAATGTATGGGCCTCAGTTTTCTCATATATAAAATAAAGGAGAGGAGAAGGGGCCCCTAAAGTCCTTTCAAGATCTAAGTTTATGATTCTATACTTGACTGAGATATGAAGAGAAGGGCTAAGATGATGGGATGGCTCATATACTTGGGCTCAATCATCCCCCAGAATACAGTGGGAAACAATTCCAATGGAAAGTGGACAAGAGTTGTCTGAAGAAACATTTAATTACCTCATATGCAGTGATTTTTAACCAACCTCATGTCAATTCAAGTTCAACAGAACTTCACTATTTGGACAGCAGTCATTCAGAATTTGTAGAATAATTCAACCTAATATAGGTCAAAGCTAAACTCTGTACTATGGTAAGAAGAAAAAAAGGACTAATTATACAAATTAGCAAGACAATTAACTATTTTGTTACTATGTGTGTCAGGCACTGTACTAGTTGTCAAAGATATATAGACAAAAATGGAACAGCCCTTGCCCTCAAGGGGCTTACATGCTATGGAAAGGATCAATGTGTATGCTAAAGTCTTGATACACTTTGTGTAAAATCAGTCAATAATGCAGAGTCATTCTCAAGTGATCCTATTAGACATGTACACAAATAAGGCTGTGTGGTACAGTAGAAAAAGGGCCTATTCTCAGGTCAGATGATCCAGCGTTAAGCCCATATCTTATGTGTATCACCTGTAAGACCTCAGGCAAGTTGGGTAACTTATGAGTTTCAGTTTAATCACCTATAAAATGAGGGTGCAGGACTAATAAATGGACCCTCCAATAGTGATGAAGATGATGATTTGCAAAGCACTTTACGTATTATCTCGTTTAATCCTCACAATAATCCTGGTGCTGATGCTATGACCTTTACTTTACAGATGAAGAAACCAAGGCTAAGACTTAAGTGACTCTAGCAGAGTCTGAGCAGGCATTTGAAGCTGGATTTGAACTCAGATCTTCTGGACTTCAGATCTAGCACTCTCTCAACTGACTCATGCATGTAGTCCCCTCCCCAAGGGCAAATAGGTCTGGCAGAATGGTCAGACTCTCAACCTAGGAGTTAGAAAGACCCAAGTTTAAACCCAGCCTCAGACGCTTTATTAGCAGGGTGACCCTTGGTGAATCACTTAACCTCTGCTCCCCTCATTTTCCTCAACTGTAAAATGGGGATAATAATAGCATCTACTCCCTAAGGTGGCTATGAAGATCAAATTAGATAACATAAGTAAAGGACTTTGCAAACCTTCCAGTGCCATACAAATGCTAGCTGTTGTTATTCTAAGACCCCTTACTCCTTTAAATCCAAGATCCTAAGAACTACACACCAGCTAGAAACATTTATTACAATATACATAATAATAGCTAGCATTTATATAGAGCCTTAAGGTAGACAAAGTGTTTTATACACGTTATCTCATTTGATCAAATGAGCTATAATACATACAAATAAAAATAAATTTGCATTGCACATATGAGTGTGTACACAGGCCCATCAAGACCTCTCCTTGGAAACAAGAGATCATTGCTGAGATTTAAACACCATAGTCAATTACAAATAGGATGGTTTCATATTTTTTTTATAAGATATTCAGTATTCCCGCTAATTTGGAATGATTGTTATTGCAATGCTTTATTCAAAACTCAGATCAAGAGCCACATTTTACATGAGGTCTTTCCTGATTGTCCCCAATGGTTAGCATTTCAACCCCACCCCAAAATTACTTTGTATTTATTTTCTATATAATTTGTATTTACTTATCTTTTAAATGCTGTTGTCCCCCAGCAGAATAAGTAAGCTCCTTGAAGACAGGGAATCGTTATTTCTGTCTTGGAATCCTTTCTGCCTCAAACAGTACCTGGCCAACAGTAGCTATTAGGAAGCTAATTTTTATTGAATACCATCAGGATGTCCCTTTTATCATTGCTTTTCAGAAACTTTGCAAAGGGTTGTTTAAATGAACTCACAAAGAAAAGTGCTTAATTCATTTAGAATTTTACATTTACTGTATTCCAGACCTTGCCCTGAAGGAGGAAGGATATTTTCTCCAACTGTGGGATGTTTACAACCCAAAGAAACACACCATCAGATCCACCCCCACCCTCACCCCCACTCCCACACACAAAAGATAACAGAGTTATGGTTTGTTTACTACCTCCAATTCAAAAGGAACCAAAGACCCAGGACCTTTTGCCCATGTGCTACCCTTCAAAAGAGGTTTGGCTTTTTATATTTCCTGAGAAAGCTGTTCCCTAGCACTGACCTTTCCCTTCATTCCAGCATTCCCAGATTTCTTGAAAATCTCTGAAACTGGATTTGCTTAGTGGAGTTATTTGCAAATGACATTACCTGTCATATCCTTTTAATAAGCTGGTTTTACATAGTAAATAAATAATAAACTCTCTCGCAAGTCAAATCTAGATGAATTTCTTTGGTATTTCCAATTACCAGCTCTGATGCCTTTATTCCACGGGACTCACCACCTATGCTCAGAGAACTGACTGGAAGCCAGCAATATGGTGGCTGCTAATTAAATTGAGGGCAGAAGGTGCTGTATAGGATTCATCATGGAACACGTAAGAACTACACGGTGGGGGGTTGCTAAGAAAAGGAAAGTGACCCTTTTAGGATAGTGGCAAAGATAGAGGTCTTACAATAAGTACAGAGCATTCATTCAGTCAACTATAAAAAAAACAAACTTTTTAGAGAGAAGAGCTAAAAAAGTAGTATATGAACAGTATATGGAGAATAAAAATCAAACTAAAACTGAAGAGTATCCTTAGGCAAGAGAAAGGAAGCAATGTTAGGGGAGAAATAATGTTGGGTAATATAAAACATGGAACTACTTATTTAACTTGATCTTCTTTCTAAGGCACAAATTCCCCCCACCCACTTTATCATTCCACTATAATGAGCGTTGCATTTTTCCAAATTGAATCAACTTTCAATTATCTGTGTGTGGATCTAAGAACAAATTATTAACTAGGGCCTCTTAAATCCTCCTGCTACCTATCAAACTTGTAGGCCAACTCTCATCACATACATTTAAGGAAATATATTCCAACACTAACAAGTTCTGCTTTAAGAAAACCCAAGGTTACCAAACACCAAGGTTAGGAAATGATTATTCATAATAGCAAAGGATTTGCTCTCATATTTACTTTAAAATAAAATTTTAGCTCCCCTCTTGAGATGCCTGTATCTGGACTTGGTCCTTTATCCCAGTCAGGGGATCTGATATTGCCTGATAGCACCCAGTACCAATTATCTATTTTCAGATTCAGCCCAAGTTGCCATGCTCATCATCCTGGAAAGCAATTCCTATGGAGAGGAGCCAGCCATCCCTATCAACTTCCAGCCCACTGCCACCCACAGGGTAGGCAAGCCAATGAAACTGAAGCAGCAAGGCACCCTGAGGGAGAGACATGTGCTAGGTAAAGCAAACCACCATCACCAATTTAACCACCATCACCCCTCACAGCCCAATGGACAGAGTCCAGAACCATGAACCCATGAGACTTGGGAATAGCAATGCTTGCAACTCAGACCCTCAGCTATCATCTTGGAAACAATCCCTGTGCACTACAGGCGGCAACTGTTACTCCAGATGCTACAGCTATAGATACTGAAGACCCAGAAGAGAAAGTTCTTCCCCCAAAGTCCTTAATGTCAAATGGTTCAACCTCAGGAACTGATATCATCCTATCAGTGGAAATAACATGAAAGAAGAGCCGTTAACTGATGCTCTGCTATTGCACCCTGAGGATTATGGGACTCTTCCTTGCCTTGCACATGGTAATTATTTAATACATACTTGATTCATGCATTGCGTTTGTGGCAGAGAAATTTAAGTATGGAGAACTATTGGCAAGGCAAAGATCAATCAGAAATTAACATAAAGAATACTTGAAGTTATCATGTGACTTCATGGGAAATTATTTATCAACTGACATGACTCTTCCAAGAATTCCCTTCATAAAATAAGGTACATTTGTATCCACCATAGCAAGACAGTAGAGGGCAAATCTGCTTTTCTTTTAAAAATCATATAATCCGAGTCTTTCGTCTCAGTCTTGTCCAGCAAAGGGCTGCTCGCGGACGGACTCCTGCCCGCGGTCTCCGCCGCCACCGACATTGCCTGGGCCTCGGCCGACGGATCTGTACCCTCCGCGCCCTAGTCACACGCCGCTACCATGGTGAAGCTAGGGAAGGCTGCTAAGAATCAAGGGGAGCCCAAGAAAATGGCCCCTCCACCAAAGGAGGTGGAGTACAGTGAAGATGAGGACATGTCAGAAGAGGAAGAAGAAAGCAGTGGGGAAGAGGTTGTAGTTCCTCAAAAGAAGGGCAAGAAGGCTGTAGCCACACCAACAAAGAAGGTACCACCAACCAAAAAAGCTGTTGTTGCTACCACGCCAGCCAAGAAAGCAGCCGTGACCCCTGGTAAGAAGGCGGCCACTCCAGCCACCAAAGCTGCCATCACAGCAGGCAAGAAGGGAGCCACTCCAGCTAAGCCAGCCGCCAAAGCAGCAGTGCCCCCAGCCAAAGGGGCAAAAAATGGCAAGAATGCCAAGAAGGAGGACAGTGAGTCTGAAAAAGAGGACAGTGAAGATGAGGAGGATGAAGAATTTGAGCTTCCCAAAGCCACAAAGATGGGAGCAGCTCCCCCCAAGCAAGACTCGGAGGAGGAGGAAGATGAGGAGGAGGAGGAAGAAGATGAGGATGATTCTGAAGAAGAAGCCATGGACACCACACCTGCCAAGGGGAAGGCTGCTGCTGTGAAAGCCACTGGAGGGAAACCTGGGAAGGCCAAGGAATCTGAGGAGGAGGAGGAAGAAGATGATGATGAGGATGATGAAGAGGAAGATGAGGAGGAGGAGGAGGAAGATGAGGAGGAGGAGGAGGAAGAGGAAGTTCATGTGAAAGAAGCACCTGGAAAGAGGAAAAAGGAAATGGGCAAACAGAAGGCCCCCGAAGCCAAGAAACAGAAACTGGATGCTGAAGCATCTGCAAATTTCAATCTCTTTGCTGGTAACCTGAACTTCAACAAAACCGCTTCTGAGCTTAAAACCGGCATCATGGATTTCTTTACTAAAAAGAACCTCACGGTTGTGGACGTCCGCATTGGTGCCACCAGGAAGTTTGGCTACGTGGAATTTGAATCTGCTGAAGACGTGGAAAAGGCTCAGGAACTCAGTGGCTCCAAAGTGCTTGGCTCTGAAATTAAGCTGGAGAAGGCAAAAAAAAAAACAAAAAAGACCGAGATGCGAGGACGCTCTTTGTCAAGAATCTGCCTTATAAAGTAACTCAGGAGGAGCTCAAGGAGATGTTTGAAGATGGTCAGACTGGTCTGCACCAAGGATGGGACCCCTACAGGAATTGCCTATGTTGAATTTAAGACCTAAGCAGATGTGGACAAGGCCTTGGAAGAGAAACAGGGCACGGAGCTCGACGGCAGAGCCCTCATTCTGGACTACACAGGAGAGAAGAGCCAAGGTCAAGAGAACTCCAGAGGGAAGAATAATTCCTGGGGTGGGAGCAACAGCAAGCCGTCAGACTCCAAGACCCTGGTGCTGAACAACCTGGCCTATAGCGCCACTGAGGAGAGCCTGCAGGAAGTGTTTGAGAAGGCCACGTCCATCAGTCTGCCCCAGAACAACCAAGGGAGACCCAAAGGGTACGCATTCATCGAATTTGCCTCCGTGGAAGATGCGAAAGAAGCTTTGAATTCTTGTAACAACATAGAGATTGAAGGCAGGGCCATCCGCCTGGAGCTGAAGGGACAGAAGGCGGCCAACAGAGCCCCCAGGAACCAGTCCTACAAAACCTTGTTCGTCAAAGGCCTGTCCGAAGACACAACAGAAGAAACATTGAAAGATTCCTTCCAAGGCTCAGTGGGCGCCAGGATAGTCACAGACAGGGAGACGGGGTCTTCGAAGGGGTTCGGGTTTGTGGACTTCAACTCAGAGGAAGAGGCCAAAGCTGCAAAAGAGGCCATGGAGGATGGGGAGATCGATGGAAACAAAGTCACCCTGGACTGGGCCAAGCCTAGCGGCTTTGGAGGCCGAGGGGGTGGCCGTGGAGGCGGCAGAGGAGGCCGAGGGGGCTTCGGAGGCAGAGGCCGAGGAAACTTTGGAGGCAGAGGAGGTTTCCGAGGAGGCCGAGGTGGTGGAGGAGACAACAAACCACAAGGAAAAAAGACAAAGGTTGAATAGCTTCCCCTCCTTTTTTCCCCTGCCATGTGAACAGACTCTGGGGGTTTAATCCTGTCGTCTAATCACTGACAGAGCCTTCTGAGGACATTCCAGGACGGACGGGCAGCTCGCCGGCATCTTGGACAAACCTGGATGACATTTCAAGGAGAGCGTGGCGGTTTTGACTGGACGGATGTTCCATATAAACTTTTTGCAGAGACGGGTGGTAGCTGTGGGAGGTCACCTTTTTGTCTGAGTTGTCTTGAGTTTATAATGTTATGCCCCATGTACAAAACCATTTTTTTCCTACAAAAAAAAATCATATAATCCACACTTCGTGAATTACAAATCTATGGCATTTGGAAAGGAGGTGGGCAAAAAAGTTTACCTTTCTCTATCTATGAAGAAAAAAGAAAAGTTTGCTTGCTAAGCAAAATAAATGTAATAGAGACTGTATGGAAATCACGTAACATGCTTAAAGGGAAGAAAATAGCTTCCGAAGCTCCTTCAATGACCTCAAAAGTACCAGCTGCATATAACTGATACCCTAATTACAAAAAATTATCTACTCATTAAAACTGGAACTACAAAATCTCAGAGTTGGAAGGGCCTTCCAAGGCCAGCTAGGCCAACCCTAACCTGAACAAGAATGCCCTCTACAAACAGAGTCAGCAGCTGGTCATCCAGTCTCTGCTTGGAGGCTTTGAAAATTTCTGAGGAGAGAGAACCTCCCAGAGCAGTCTATTTTACTTTGGGATGGTTCCAGTGGCTTCTCCAAAGAGGAAGCTGAAATTTGCTTCTTAAAATTTCTGCTCAATGCTACAGGCTCTGACCTGAGGAACCAAACGGAAAACCTCTAATTCCCTATCCCCTTTCAAATAAATAAAGACGGCTGTTAGGTAAAACGTAAATCCTTACTTCTTCAGGCCAAATACTCCTTGTTCCTTCAACCGATGTTTCTGCGGCACGGTTTCAAACGCCTTCACCGTCCAGGATATACTTTTCTGAGTGTTCTGATGTTTATTTTTTATGTGAATATTTTTATATGTTTTTCAAATTACATGTAAAAAAAATATTAACCATTTTTTAAAATTTGAGTTCCAAATTCCCTCTCTAACTCCCTGCCTGCCCATCCCTCCATTGAGAAACTAAGCAGTTTGATATAGATTATACATGTTCAGTCCTGGAAAATGCATTTACCTATTAGTCCTGTTGCAAAAGAGAACAGAGACCAAAGGGAAAAAAAAAGAAAGAAAAGAAAACAAGAAAAATAAAGTAAAAAATTATGCTTCAATCTGCATTCAGATTCCATCAGTTCTTTCTCTGCAGATGGATAGCATTTTTCATCGTAAGTCCTTTGGAATTGCCTTAGATCACTGTGTTGCTGAGAATAGCTAAGGCATTCACAGCTGATCATTGTTACAATACTGCTGTTACTATGTACAATGTTCTCCTGGTTCTGCTCACTTCACTCTACATCAGTTTATGCAAGTCTTTCCAAGTTTTTCTGAAAGCTTCCCGCTCATCATTTCTTACAGCACAATAGTATTCCATCACAATCATATACCACAAGTTGTTCACAATTGATGGGCATCATCCCTCAATTTCCAATTCTTTGCCACCACAAAAAGAGTTGCTATAAATATTTTTGTACAAATTAGTCCTTTTCCCTTTTTTTAAATCTCTTTGGTATACAGACCTAGTAGTGACATTGCTGGGTCAAAGGGTATGCATAGTTTGATAGCCCTTTGAGCATAGTTCCAAATTGATCTCCAGATGGTTGGATCAGTTCACCACAGTACATTAATGTTCCAATTTTTCCACATTCTCTTCAATATTTGTCATTTTCCTTTTCTGTCATATTAGCTAATCTGTTAGGTGGGAGGTGGTACCTCAAAATTGTTTTATTTACATTTCTCTAATCAATAGTGATTTAGAGCATTTTTCCAGATGCCTATAGATAGCTTTGATTTTTTTTCTGAAAACTCAGGTCCTTTGACCATCTTTATTCATTGAGTAATGACTTGTATTCTCACAAATTTGACTCAGTTCTCTATATATTTAAAAAATTAGCCTTTATCAGAGTAACTTGCTGTAAAAATGTTTTCTGTTTTCTGCTTTCTTTCTAATATTGGCTGTATTGGTTTTGTTTGTACAAAAACTTTTTAATTTTATGTAATCAAAATTTTCCATTTTATATCCCATACTGCTCTCTATCTCTTGTTTGGTCTTAAATTTTTCCTTTATTCATAGATCTGACAGGTAAAATATTCTATGCTTTGGCAAAACAGAAAAATGATAAATGTTGGAGAGGATGTGGGAACGTTGAAATACTAATTCATTGTTAGTGGAGCTGTGAGCCTATTCAACCATTTTGGAGAATAATTTGGAACTATACCCAAAGGGCTATAAAAATATGCACACCTTTTGACCCAGCAATACCACTTCTAGGGCTATATCCCAAAGAGATCATAAAAATGGGAGAAGGACCTACATGTACAAAAATATTTATAGCAACTGTTTTTGTGGTGGCCAAGAACTGGAAATCAAGGAGATGCCCATCAATTGGGGAATGGTAAAAAAAAAAAAAAAAAAAAAAGCTCTGGTATATGAATGTAATGGAAAACTATTGTGCTATAAGAAATGATGAACAGGCAGCAGACTTAAGAGAAACCTGGAAAGATTTATATGAATTGACACTGAGTGAGGGGAGCAGAATCAAGAGAATGTTGTACACAGTAACAGCCACAGTGTACAAGGACTGATTTTGATGAACTTAGCCCTTCTCAGAAATGCAAGGACCTAAAACAATTCCAATATTCCACATGATGGAAAATGCCAGTCACATCCAAAGAAAGAACCATGAGTCAGAATGCAGAGTGAAGCAGACTATTTTATTTTTTGTTTTGTTTTATCTTGTTGTTTTTTTCTTTCTCATGGTTTTTCCCATTCATTATAATTCTTCTACGCAACATGACTAGTGTGAAAAATGTGTTTAATAGGAATGTATGTATAAAGCCCATATCAGATTGCAAGCCATCTTGGGGAGGGGGAAAAGGAGGGAGAGGTAGAAAATTTAAAACTTATGGAAGTGATTATTGAAAACTAAAAATAAACAACTGTTTATTCTTATGACACAATGATATTCCATTACATATATGTACCCTAATTTGTTCAGCCATTTTCCAATTCATAAGCATCTACTCTGCTTCCAACTCTGCTACCACAAAAAAAAAGTGCTAATAGGATATATTAGGAAAGGTAGATGACATGAAAATATATCAGTGAAACATGAATATTTTTGTGTATTTGGGACCTGCCTTTTACTTCCTTGTAGCTCTATTAAATTTCAACTTATTCAAACCAGTCCACTATTCTAGATATCAACATCTTTTTTTTGGATTCTGATTCTTTCATCCAATGTGTTAGCTATTCCTCTTAGGTTTTTGCCATCTAAAAGCTTGATAAGTAAGCCTTCTAAGCTGTTATTCAAAAATGTTAAATATGACCACAAGGCCAAAGAGAGATCTCTGGGGTATATTAGGGACCACCTTACAAGCTGGCTTAGAACTAGAGGGTTTAACACAAGGAGGCATTCAACTAGTTTGGAATTACCATCCTGCCCCAATCTCTCTATTCTATCCACAAAAATAGCATGAATGATGTTAAGAGCCCCTCCAAAAAAATCTATAAAAAGACAACATTTGGTAAATTTTGTTTATAGAAACGAAGGCACTTGAATGTAATAAAACACTCTTTTTTACAGAACAGCCCATGTACTTTAGGGTTTTCATTAGGTCAAATAGACCTTCCTTCTGATTAGTTTAAACTAATGAAACTTTACTAGAATTTAGCTTTGGCTATTTTGTAACTATTTTCCTCTGTCAACAGATATTTGGAATTTGAATTAATTGGAAAAAACATTTATTAAGTGATGACTATGTGCCAAGCATTTTAGCTCTGGAGATACAAAGATTAAAAATACAGTCCCTGTCTTCAAGGAGTTTACATTCTAACAGGGAAAACCACACAAATACAGGAAAGAGATGAGCAGGGAAGTGAGTTTTGTCTTGGGGAGGTAGAAAGTAGGGAATTCAGAAGGGCTCACACATGGGCAGACAGATGACAAGAAGATATGGGTAGATGGCTGAATTGGGTATGTAGATAAAGTATAGACTATTGCAGTGGTGTTGAACTCAAAACAGAAACAGGGACCACTAAAAACGAGACACAGATTGGCTTAGTTGTAAAATGTAATATTATCAGCATTTTGTTGCATTTTATTTATCTTATTAAACATTTCCTAAGTATATTTTGTAATAACCTAGACATGTGTTTGACTGACACCTCCAGTCTAATGCAGCAGCTCTCAAAGTGCAATCTAGGACTCCTGGAGGTACCTGAGATCTTTCTGGGGGTTCATAAGGTCAAACTATTTTCATAAGAACAGTAAAATGTTATTTGCCTATTAAAACATTCTTCCCTTTTCCAACTACATATCTGTGTGACACTGGATTTTTAAAGTACTTAGCAGAGTGTCTGGCACAGAGTAAGTGCTATGTAAATATTAGCTCTTACTATCATTAATCCTCAGCCCTAAGAGGTAGATGCTCTTATTTTGCCCATTTTATAGATGAGGAACCTGAGGCACTGTAATAGTAATGGAATTTAAAGATCCCCCTGTATTGGCTTGGTTTTTGGATTGATTGTGTTAAAACACAGAGCTTGGGAATCCCACTTGTGGGATGGACTTGTTGACATGAAAAGAGAGGGCTGAACTAGAAGGATCTGGTGACGTGAATTTAGAGAGGCACAAGCAGAGAGAGAGGCAGAAGAATTTTTTTTAGAAGCAGTATCGTGGAGGCAGAGACGGAGAGGATTGCTGAGGGCCAATTAAAACTGCCCAGGACTTTTGAGAGCTGCCACCCAGAGCTGCCAAGGACTGAGGAGACATGGCTGTTATGCTGGTACTTTGTCTGTCTGTTTTGATGTTGTTTTGCCAGATTTGTCTACTGGTGAAGGACAGTCCTGTTATTGCAGAGGTTCTGGAACCTTGCTGTTGGTTCAGGGGTCCAGAGACTGTTCTGCAGACAGAGAATGAATTGTGTCCACTGGTGAAGGACGATGCTGTTGTTGCAGAGGTCCTGGAACCTTGTTGTTGGTTCAGGGGTCCTGAGATTGTTCTGCAGACAGAGAGTGAATTGCGCCCACTGGTGAAGGCCAGTGCTGTTGTTGCAGAGGTTCTGGAACCTTGCTGTTGGTTCCAAAACCCGAAGAAGGATTTTCTTGTTGTATGTTTACAGAAATCCTGGAAGAGGGTTTTGCTAATGTTTTTAGGGGTCCTAGGACTGTTCTGCAGACAGAGAATGAATTAATGAGGACACTGGCAATGTATCTTGTGGCCTTGCTAAGCTTTGTGACCCCAGGAACAAAGATTGCTGAGAGCTTGCCTCAGGTCAAGATAAAGAAAAGACCTCTCTTTGGGTATTAAATGCTGTGCTTAAGCTTGTTGTAACTCTGGGGTAGATGGCCTATTCAGTTGTGATCCAAGGGTGGGAAACTTTTGACTTTTTTTTTTATACTCTGTGACTGACCAAATGAATGTACTTTGCTTATGATTGGAAACTAATCTCCATTTGAGAAGAGGGGCTTTGTGATGTACTAAATGAATGTACTGCCTCAGGGTGGAGTAGTATTTAGAAGAGGGACTTTGTGATTGACTAAATAAATGTAATGTCCAGGGGTGGAGTAGTACTTGGAAATTATTGAATTACACTTGGTGAATGCTGTATTTTGAATTATGCTATATTTTGATTTTCTCTGTTCTTAATTTGTCACTGAATAAAATGGAGAGCAGCTATGCTGGTATTTTTAACCTTGGGAAGTTGCCTTTGCTTGGCATTACAGGCACAAAGAGGTTTTGTGGATTACCCATGATCATATAGCTGGTAAGTGTCTGAGATCAAATTTGAACTCAGGACTTCCTGACTCAAAGTCTAACCCTCTTTCACTGTGCCATGAAACTTCCTGTAGTTAATGTAGCCAAACATTAAAGAGATTTGCAAAATTTCAAAACAATACCACTCTTCTCACCACATTTTTTTTGTTTTGGAAAATATAGTTATTTTTCATCAAAAAGTATGTTATATATGTTAACATAATATTTGTTATTGCTATTTAAATAAATATTTTTAAATTTTCCATTTTAATTTCTAATATGGTAAATATCAGTTGATAAAACCCACATAAATAAACATTTTTGGACTCCAGTAATTTTTTTTTCTTTTTGGAGGGGGAAAGGTAAGGCAAGTGGGGTTAAGCGATTTGCCTAAGGTCACACAGCTAGTTTTGTGTTAAGTGCCACATTTGAACTCAGGTCCTTCTGACTCCAGGGCCAGTGCTCTATTCACTGAGCCACCTAGCTGCCCCTGACTCCAGTAATTTTTAAGAGTGTAAAGAGTTCTGAGATCAAAAATCTTGGGAGCAAATGTCTAACATAAGGCATTAGCTGATTTGGCTAGTTTGTACATATTCGGCTGCTAATCAGAAGGGCTGAAACCTACAGCTGGAGCCGGAAAGATGAGATGAACTTCCCAAGGGGCAAAGTGCAGATTTAGGAGTTGACTACCTATCTATCTATCTGTCTGTCTGCTTATCTATATCTATATCTATCTATATGTGTGTGTGTGTATATATATGTATATATATATATATATATGCCTACCTACCTATCTACTCATCTATTGGTCTATTTGTCTATCTAGCTGACTGGCTAGTTACCTTTCTGTCAGTCTATCTATCTATCTATCTATCTATCTATCTATCTATCTATCTATCTATCTATCTATCTAATCTCTCTCTCTCTCTCTCTCTCTCTCTCTCTCTCTCTCTCTCTCTCTCTTTCTCTCTCTCTCTCTTCCAATCTACCTATTGGTCTATCTGTCTACCTGTATATCTATCTATCTGTCCATCAATCTATCAAGGAAAGATGGAACAACAATTGTCTCTAGAGTGTTTTAAAGTTCTGAAAACGTTTTACATCACATTACCTCATTTGAGTCTCATGACAAGCCTGTGATGCGGGGGGGTGCTGGTAAATGTTTAACTATCTATTGTCCAAAAATAAAAATTCCATAGGCTAGACCCACTTTTTAAAGTTTAATCTTACTTTCTTAAGTCAAGACGAACAACAAACTACTAAATCGAGCTCTGGTTTGTAGCATTTGCCTATTTCAGAAATGTGAATGCTCACAGTGAACCAGCCAGTGAGACCTGCCTCCAGCACACTCCTGCCTGTGAGGCAGGTACTACAGGGGTCTTATTCCTCCCCATTTTATAGATGAGAATACTGAGAGTCAAAGAACATAAGTACCTTGTCCAGGGATCTGAATTCAGATCTTCCCAACCTCAAGTCAGCATTCGTATCTGTCACCTCCATCAAGCATACTCCCATTCCCAAACAACACACTTGCAAGTCTATATAGAACTTAGTTTCTTTTCTCTTCTCTTGCTTATGGTCAAACAGTGGGTCTTCCCAGCATATAAAGGGATGCCATCAGATTCACTCAGAGATTCTGAGGCAAAGAAAGGGGGAGCAAGGGCAGAAATGAGAAAATGATTGCTAGAAATTTTGCAGAAATGGGTTTTATTGTAACAGATCATCACCTTCCCTAAATGTTCGCAGTCACATAACACTTGAAAACCCAAGATGGGAAAGAAATCCACTCAAGCACAGAGCTCCAGGGAATCCAGGAGGGAACAGTGAGAGCTAGAAGGGCCATGAATAAACAGGTATAGTTGAAGCTGCCCAGAGAACACGGTTTGAGATGAGCAAGAGGCAGGAATTCAATGAGAAAATGAGCCACACTTCCTCAAAATTACATTTCTGGGTTTTTTTCCTTTCTATTTTTAATACCATCTTTACACTTAAAAAAAGCACAACAGGAGTTCTGGTATTTTCTTTTCTACCCCTGAATCATTGGAAAAGGAAATTAAATACCAAAGTAAAAGAATTACACATTCCCCCTCCTTACACACATACACACACACACACTCTCTCTCTGTCTCTCCATCTCTCTCTCTCTCTCTCTCTCTCTCTCTCTCTCTC
>NW_027187339.1:2601328-2661529 GCF_028583685.1 Petaurus breviceps papuanus | reverse complement strand
CTGTCTCTCTCTCTCTCTCTCTCTCTCTCTCTCTCTCTCTCTCTCTCTCTCTCTCTCTCTCTCTCTCTCTCTCTCTCTCTCTCTCTCTCTCTCTCTCTCTCTCTCTCTCTCTCTCTCTCACACACACACACACACACACACACACACACACACACACACACACATCAGAAATTGTTGTTGACAGTATCTTTCCGGTAGAAAAGTCTTTACTAGAGCTAAGAGAAGGTTTGTGTCCATGATGGGTGGGTAGAGACAACATGACAAGCCTTCTCTAGCTGCTTCTTCGAGCCCATATTAACCTGCATTTTCTTTCCTCATTCATCTTTCTTCTCTATGAATGTGATCATGACATTATAGATTCAGGATCTTGATTCTACAAGTAGAGTTAGATAGTGTCCACAGAAGTAATAACATCAAGTATGGCTACCAACAAGGAGTGCTGAAGAAAAAGGGGCCTACTTCTCACTCTTCAATCAGATCAAAATCAGTCAATAAGTAATTATCAAGCCCTTGCTGTATGTTAGGCAAGGTTGTAAGTACTGAGGATTCAAAGAATCCCTGTCCTCAGGGAACTTACATTCTAACAAAAAGAATGATATGAACATAGAGAAGCACATATTCTCATAAGCTATGGGTGTGCTAAATATGACCCCTTGGGTTCCCTCCTCAAAAAAAAAGATAACTGGCTACTTGGCTTATCCCTGGGGTATAACTTTGATGGAACCCTCCTTCTGAAAATGGAATGGAGTGATAGAACACAAAGTACACTGCTCTTGGAAGTCACAAGACCTGTTTCTATGTCCTGGATTTCTCCAAGATGGCCCACTTCTAAACTGTGTGCCCTCAAGCAAATCACTTAACCTCTAAGCCTCAATTTTCTCATCTGTAAAAACAAATGTAACACCATTTATACTCCCTATACTTCAGAGAAATGTTGTGAAGGGCAGATGAGATAATAGTTATAGTTAGTGGGGTACTCGTAGTAGCAGTGGTGGTAGTAGTGTAGTGTGGTGGCAGTAGTAGCAGTAATGGTGATGGTGGTAGTAGTAGTGGTGGTGGTGGTAGTAGTAGCAGTAGCAGCTATTTCCAAGAGTTATATGACTAGGAGCTCCCAGAACTCCTAGTTTAGGAGATGGGAAGGTGATGATCTGTTATAATAGAGTACACTTCTGCAAAATTTACCTAATACTTTAAGGTATGTGAAGTGTGCTATGCAAATTATTTCATTTACTTTTCACAACACCAGGAGATCAGTAATATTATCATCTCACTTTCACAAATGAAGAAATTAAAGCTCAGAAATGCTGAGTGACTTGACCAGAGTCACATGGCTTAGGAAGTATCTGAAAAGGAATTTGGATCTGGGCCTCCATAACTCCAAACAGAGAAATGCTGTCTCCACTATGCCCATACTTAGTAAATCCATTATACTTGTAGGTCATATCCTAAATAATGTGCCACTAACGCAGATCATATCACTATCAGCCTAGCTCCAGCCTCCATCACCTCAGTACTCCATCCCCTGATCATCTCCTGCTTAACGGGATGTTGCCCCTTGCTCCTGTCTTCCTGTTAATTTGGAAGATTAGACAGGGTAAGTGTCTATGTTTTTCTTGTTATTAGGAAAAAGTTCAAAACTGGCCAGGACTTTCTAGAGCAAAGCTGGGTTGGAATCTTGCATAACCCTAACAATGGAATATACAGTCTTCTATCATCATGTTGCTGGAAGCTTCCACTAAAGAACCCTCCCATGATGTGCTGAACTGTTAGAAGTCATAGAAAGAGAACCAGGAGTGACGGTTACTGGACAGGAGCAGCAGATGAGGACTCCAAGTACCTGTCCTACAGTTCCACATAAGACCAAACAAGAGAAAATGAGTTTTGAAAAAAATAGAAGAGAGGAGAATCTAGTCTGGAATGAAGAAGGGAGCAGCAAGGGGGTGGTCCAAAGAGTTCCCCTTGAGTAACAAAGTTGGGGTCAGAATATCTGGATTTAAATTCTGTCTCTGTCACAACAACCTGAGCATCCCTAGGAAAAGCACAATCTCTCTAGGCCTCAGTTTAGAGTACATGACCTCTAAATTCTCTTCCCATACTAAATCTATGATACCATGAACTTCTTTATCCTGAGAGAGATAAAATTAGGACAGGTGACAAAGGAGGGACCTATAGAATCTTTGCCATGGAAACATTGAGGAAAAAAGCAGACAACTCATATGCCCAAATTATATCCATTGCCTCTACCACTCCTAGAATTATGAAAGATCTCACCAGGCCCTAAGAGATCATTCAATTCCCTTATTTTACACATGAGCAAACTGAGGCCTAGAGAAATAACTATTTTCACTGATGACTTAATCACATCTCTAGAAAACTGAAGATATTCAAATATAAATTTGAAACAATGAGTCCTTTAAGGCACCAAGCTACAAAGTTGAGTCCACAGAAGACATTTATGTTCAATTATTTTGATCACAGAGATTAAGAATTATTTTTAAATAAAATATAATTTATAATGAAAAAAATCCAGTAATTAATTTTATCAACTGCACCTATCTAATGGCAGAGTGAGGCCTAGAATTGCAGCACAGTGTTCTGGGAGCCAAGCCCAGCCCCACATCACGGCTTTAGCCCTAGGGAGGGCCTGACCAGCTGCTGGCCATAGGGACTCCAGATCAGCAGCAGCTGTGGCCGTTTACAGATTTATCAACACATTGATGCGAAGGACAAAGTGAGAGGTCAGTGCAGTCTGGACTTTGGGACCCAGTAAGTGGGAGTGCATGGCTTTTGTCCCCGAGGTGAGAAGCCACTGAGACACCAGCACAGCCAGCCAGTGCCACGTGGCAGCTTCAGCTCCTGGCCTGCAGAATGTAGGGGAACCAAGCACCAGTCTGAGGGGTAATCTCTCTTGCTTTAACCTGCTTGTATCTGGATTGCAGTCTAGGGTGGAGGTCCTGGGGTGTGTGTCCAGCTTGCCAGAGCGTGTGGAGACCTCAGAGAGGGCACCCATCTAATACCTCCAGCAGCCGAGAAAACCCCAGCATTTGGGACGAAAGCTCCCCTGTCTGGTGGCAGAGTCCTACTGTGGCAAAAAGCTCAGGGGTCAAGTGACTGAGGGGCCACATGCCAGGCAAAGGAAACAAAGCAGACAGAAGATTCCAATATTAGACTCCTATTTGGGGGACAATGTTCCCCATGTAATCTAATCAAAACTAAGCCATATTTCTTTTCCTTGAAGTCCAGCAATGAACAAGTTCATTTGGGTTTGTGTGTGAACCATGGTGCATGAAGGAATTTTTATACCCTGTGATATACCAAACATTCAGGGATTCTACATCCAGGAGGTTCAGAATGTGTCAGAAAAGTAGGATTTAGAAATACCTGGGAGATAGGTGTATTAATATTGATATATATATATATATAGGCACTGACAAGTAAATCTTAAAGATTCTGGGGAAAAAAGTATAAATAAACACATACTCCCATGGTTCATATACATTTTATGAATGTCATTTGTCCTCTGGGCCTTTAAGTATATGATATTGCTCTAAACCAAGGAGGCTGGTACTTCAGTGGAACCATGATCTCATCAACATGGAAAATGATCCTTCCATTGACAGAGATTATAACTGCTCAATAACTAATAATTCTGTGTAATACTTGCTCATGGTGTTTCCATAAATCCTCTATGTAGGATTTGCACAGTGGCTGCAGGTCTTCCTCTGGGTCTTGTGATATTTTTGGATATCAGTATGACACTTGGGACTGCCCACCTGAAGACAATAATTCATTTATGAAACAGGTAAGATTTGAATGCAATTTGAAAACTCCTTATGATTTGAAATTGGACTAACTTTTTACCCCTGGAATTGGGATTCACTTCTTTAAAAGTACAACTTGGAAGCCAACAAAAGGAAAATGAATGAGATCAGAGTTACAACTCAGAGCAACTGAAGTTTTGCCCTAGGGCACTAAATTGTAGAAATATTTAGCATATTTCTATTTAAATGTTTTTAATTTAATAACATATAACACATATGCCTCCTTCTAGGGTATAGAAACCACTGAAATAAGTAATTCCCCCCTCCAAACTCAATTGAATTTGTCTTACTTCTTATATGGAACTAATCTACTTCTTGTCTTAGCTTCCCATTATGAACTGCAAAGTTGCTTAGAGGGTATATTCCATGCCCCTTGCTCTGATGCCAAAACTTCTAGCTACAGTTTGTATAAAGTTCAAAGGAAGACAAGAAAAGTAAGGCAAAGAGAAGTTTTGTCACTTGACTAAAGTCTTTTTTTTTTCTTTCCTGGACCTACGATTCACTGGCCTATGGAGTCCCTGATGAGGGATTTCCTTTATTGATGCAGAGTGGCACCTTCTTTTCAACTTCTCATCTTAAAGAACTTGAGTGATGGTGGAAATTAATAGGTAAGTGGTTTATCCAGACTGGGTTCACTTACCCAGTCAGCATATGGCAGTGTAGGATCTGAAGTCAGCTGTTCTTGACTCCAAGGTCAGCTCTCTAGCCACCACACCACACTACCCAAACTCATGGCATGACTTAATATTAAGTCTCTAGCTCCAATTCATACCATGGTATTGTGCTACTCCCAGTCGGAATCCTCTAATATGAAAAACACCCTTCACAACTTTACCAATTCTTCATTTTGAAATGATGAGACACCTGCATGGCCTGAACACTACTGGCAACGTATATTCACCCTGGAATAATATCTTTAACCAGCAATGAACGCAGAGTACAATCACTTCTCACCATTTTTGAAACCATAACACTGTATGGTTTGTCTTAAATATTATAGCCAACCTGTCTCTGTCTGTCTTTCTCTTTCTCTCTTACACACATACACACACACACACACACACACACACACACACCCCATTTTCCTATCAATGCTTCAAGGCATTTTCAAATTAAAGAGAATTAAAATGAATTTTCTTCTAAGATATATTTTTAGAATACATTGGGACAATTACACATACACACACACATGCACAAACACACACACACACACACACACACACACACACCAGAGACTTACAAATCACAAGCTGGATGTCATCAGGCTGGCATCCTAATAGCCCTGTGACATTGTACTAAATGGATTTGACAGAGTCCCTCCAAAGCGGATTCTTAATAATGAAACAGACCCTAAAACTCAATTTACGAGAGAAGTCCAAAAGATGAAATTTTCATTCTTTACCTGAAATATACTTTTTTGAAATAGTGACTTTTCAGGAACTTAAGGTCAGGCTGACTGTATCTGGAATGGTAAGATCTTGAAATATAAGAGCCGTTGCTATTAAGCACTATGATATAAAGGTCCTCTTTAGTATAGAGCTGGGTTACCATATAGTTGAAATCTAACTACCCATCATAAATACCTTCAATACATTTGAAATAGTGGGGTGGCCAGGCTCACTTACACAGAGGGTCATTTATGAAGCGATCAAAGGCCGTAGTGGGAGAAATGAAGTATTAAGAGGGACAGGGCTTTATGGAATGGATAGCTTTTCTCATTCTCAATATTTCTTATGTTCTTTTACAACAAATTGCTTGGCTCTCAAGAACAGCCCTATAAAAAAAGTGAAATACACTTTTCTATCCTGAATCCTTTCCGACTTTTTTTTTTATAAAGTTAGAATGACCCTTTCCAAACCACACAGGTCAATACTTCGTGAATTTCCACTAGTGAAAATGAGGACAGGACTCCTCAGATTCACCTGTGGAACCACACTGCCCTTCCACAGCTTTGTGCTTCCTCAGGCCTCAGAAGAATACCTTGACCTCGGGCCCTTTTAACACTAGCAAAAGCAGAACAAATCCAGTTGAAATGCAAGACTTTCTTCTGAAAAGTAGTGCCATTGATTCCAAAAGCATGGATTAAATGCCTATATGTCATGCAAAATGTTAGGCACAGGGATAAAAAGAAAAAAAAAAAGAAAGAAAATGTCTCTTTTCTCAAGGAGCTTATATTACACTGATGATAAAATAGCACAGTCAGGTTGTCGCTGTTTTGTTATTGATGTCATTCAGTCATATCTGACCCCCCCATGACCCCACTTGGGGCTTTCTTGGGAAAGGTACTGAAATGGTTTGCTATTTCCTTCTCTATTTTACAGAAGAGGAAACGGAGGTAAACAGGGTTAAGTGACTTGTCCAGGATCACACAGCTAATAAATGTCTGAGGCCAGATTTGAATTCAGGTCCTCTTAACTCAGCACCCTACCCACTGTGCCACCTAGCTCTCCTGGACACAGATAAATAAATGTAAATAAAATTTATAAACACATATAATAAAACACATATATAGCATTGCTTTATATATGTTATAGGTGTTGTTCATTTATTTCAGTTGTGTCCAACTCTTCATGACCCCATTTGGGTTTTCTTGCCAAAGATACTGGAGTGGTTTGACATTTCTTTCTCCAGCTTTTTTTATACATGAGGAAACTGAGGACAAACAGGGTTCAGTGAATTACCCGGGGTCACCCAGCTGGTAAACGTCCGAGGCCACATTTGAACTCAGGAAGATGAATCTTCCTGCCTCCAGGCCCAGTGCTCTATTCACTGTGTCATCTAGCTGTATTAGAGACATGTATATGCATATATACATGTATGTATAGATATATGTACACATATGTATGTGTGCATATGTACATATGTGTGTATACACACCAAAAAATTTAAATTGCAGGGAGAAGGCATAATAACAATATGGAGGACGAAGAAAGGCCTCCTATAGGAGGTGATGTTGACTTGAAGGGCACTAGGGACTCCTCTCTTAAGTAGGGGTGAGGAGGAAGAGCTTTCCAGTCGGAAAAGAACAGATACAGAAGCATCATGGCAGAAGATCCAATACCACATATGGGAATTGGCAAGCAGGTTAGTTTGGTTACAGCATCCAGTGTGTAAAGAGGGACAACATGCAACAAGTCTGGAAAGATGGTTTATGAGGGGCTTAAAAGGCTAGAGGGTTTGTCTTTTATCCTAGGTGTGATCATCTGAGGCTTCCTGCATGAGGGAGGGGTGAGGTCAGACTTGTGCTTTAGGAAGATTGCCTAGAACAAGGAATAGATGGATATCAATCAACCTAGGAACATCTCATGTTTCTCTTTTGCGTGGGATATTGGCACCATTAAAAATCCTTACAGCTCTTCTCATTGTCCATGGACACAGAGAGAATGGAAATTCAGAAAGGAAAATGGAGAGGCTAATCTCCTTGCAAGGTTACAGGGGTTGGGATATATTTCCTGAAGGTCTGGAAGTCTCCAACTTGCGGACACCATGGTCCTCAGAGAAGGCCTACTTTTCCTCATCAGTTTTTACTTACTAATCATGCTACTAGTAAAATGATCAATATCCCCAAGTGTTATGATCTCCTCTCAGGATAAAGAGAAAGAAGAGATCAAAAAAGGGAGTTTCTAATTTCCTATTTATAGAATCACTGAATCATGGGTGTAGAGCCAGAAGGGACCTCAGAGGCCATCCACTCCAGCCCTCTCATTTTACATTGGGCAGCTAGGAAGCACAGTGGATAGACCACTGGGCTGGGACTCATCTTCCTGAGTTCAAATCTGGACTCAGACACTAGCTGTGTGACCCTGGGCAAGTCACTTAACCCTGTTTGCCTCAATTTCCTCATCTATAAAATGAGCTGGAGAAGGAAAGGGTAAACCGCTCCAGTATCTTTGTCAAGAAAACCCTAAAATGGAGTCACAATGAGTTGGATATGGTTGAAACAACTGAAAAACAAGAAAAAACATTCACACTTTAACTGAGAGTGCTGGGCATCCTCTTTCTGACCCTGAGTAGAATAAAGTAAGGCTCTGAATGTATGAGCAGCCCAGAAGTGAATCATCTTCCCTAGGCAACCTCTTAGGTCTTCAACCAATGGATTGGTTATTGTCATCAAATTAGGAGCAAGAACCCAAGACTCCCAGATTTTCTCTCTGGATATTTCTCCAACTTCATACAAGATAAGGCCTTTCTCCATGCCTCAGTTTCCCAAATAAAAATTTTAAAAGGTGTTCCCAAGTGAGACAGGTACCTTGAGAAGCACCATGAACTAAAGGGAAAAGAACTGAACTTGGGAGTTAGAAGACCTGAGCTGGAAAATACTGAATTACTGAGAAGGTTTATAATCTCTCTATTCCCTAACCTCTGTTTTGAAGATTTGCACCTCTATAGGAAGTGAGGATTCCAGTTGACAACATATGACCTCTTGTTCACTCCGTATGTGATGGCCTCTACTATTTACTAAAATAAGTTTAACAATCAGATTTTCATCAGCCATGTGAACTGATGTCCCCCATCTCAAGTGAGGAGATAAATAGAATTTCCACCTTAGCTTCCATCATTTCCCCAACTTGCTCACGTTGTTCCTAAATATCCACCCCAAATTTGATTCTATCTTCAATCTACAGCACTATGGTTATCCCAGGAAGCAGCTGGAATGCATCTGCGAAGTAACTAGTTCACTGCACAGTCTGCCAATACCGAAAACAAATGACCGTGGACATCCATGGCCATCAAATGAACAGGGTAGGAAAACACATGAAAGACATTTGAAAGACTGACAACATCTCCTTGGAGTTATCCATGGAAGCAAGAAAGACCCACACATTCCGCCTACTGAGATAAACAGAGTTTTCCAAATGGCTTTGGAACTAAGATACAATACAGGGCCAAAATATCTGAATATTGTAAAGGAGGATCTCTATTAGACCTTGGCAATAGAAGCCAATGTGCTTCTCCTTTAGGGCTCAAATAGTTCAGTAAGATACAGCCCCTCAGAGCAGAGTAATATCTTCATGAAATGTAGGCGCATGATTCAAATGGAATTTCTCCAAGCTCAGAAAAATTTAAAGCTTATTTAACCCATATGCGATCCCAGATTCTTTTCCCTTTCCCTTTAAAGAAATAGACCTTTGAAATGAACATTTATTTCTGAGTCACTCAAGATCAAAATCCCTCCATCCTTAACTTCAAATCTTTAGTGACAGTTACTCTGTGTCTTTTGAAATGTTTGGGGTTTTTTTTCTTTTCTCTCCATAATAAGAAACTCAGCAGATGTACTTTCTGCAGTGCTTAGTGAACCCCACATGACTCTTCTATTAGCTGCAAACACACAATAAACAACAGAACCAAGAATTAAGCAAAGTGACAGTTTACAGTAAGAATATCATATGTTGGATGGCTTTCTCACATACATGATAAAGTAAGGTTCTGAATGTACGGGGATCCCAGCAGTAAATCATCTTCCCCAGGTAACCTGTTAGTTCTTCAACCAGTGGCTTTGTTATTTGTCATCAAATCTGGAGCAAAACCCCAAGACCTCTAGATTCTCTCTCTGGTTGTTGCTCTCACTTTACATAAGATCCTTGTCCGTGCCTCAGTTTCCCAAATGAAAACTTTTTGGTGCTCCCAATTGAGACAGGTACCCTGTGAAGTACCATGAACTAGTGGAAAGAGAATGGAATTTCAGAGTGAAAAGACATGACCTTCCAATCACCAGTCTTATGACCCTGGGTAAGTTACTTCTCTGAAAACTCAGTCTCCTTAGTCTCAAAATAGAATCAAGTCAAAAGATCTGTGATTTTATCAGTGTGCAGAACTCCCAGTATGGGAATTTCATTGAACAATGCAGATGGCAACCCATCTACAACTCAGGTAAGTCTTTGACAGACACAAAAGTGAGCCAAATCACAGAGCTAATATGTATTAGGGGAAGGATCTGAGGTAAGGTGATAGAACCCAGGCTTCTATCCACTATGCCAAAGTGACTTTGTAAAAACAGGAATAATAATACCTACAGTGAAAGACAGCCTGATATGGAGGATACAAGGCCAGTCTTGGGGTCAGGAAGACCTAGGTTCTATATGACCCTGTGCAAATTACTTCAGCTCTTGGGGACTCTAAGACTAAATATTACAGACAAGGTGGTGATGTGCATTAGTGGAAGTGGTTTCTACACTAAAAATTCCCTATGTTGTATCCCCAGTGCGTAGCAAAGTATCTGGATTATAGTATGTACTTTAAAAACACATGTTCATTGATTGGTTGAAAAAAGAAAGAAAAAGAAAAAAAGGAAGGAAGGAAGGGAGGAAGGAAGGAAGGAAGGAAGGAAGGAAGGAAGGAAGGAAGGAAGGAAGGAAGGAAGGAAGGGAGGAAGCAAAACTAAAAATCTTTCCAGTATCTCCTATAGTCCCTCCCCAACAAGGGTGCTACAAAGAAAGCTTCTGTTAACCATAAGAGCTTGCATAAATGGGAGATTACTAGATTATTATTTTGGAGTATTTTGGGATTCTCATGACCAAAATCTCTGTAGAGAGCTATTCTTCCCCTCCTGCTTTTCCACTGCTAGTCCTAAGTGTTCAAATTAAAGAAAAGTAAAATTGGCTTTTGCAAACAGCTCTAAGCACTCGGTGGTTCCCTCACACCAAGAGGCCCAGAGGGGGCCACTCAGGAAACAAAGAGAGGCCTGGCATCCCCCAGGTTGTTGGGAAACACATTCATCAAACTTGTCCAGTCCAGAGAACAGCCCTACTTGACAAAGCCTTGAACGTTTAATAAGAAAAGGTCATGATTTTGTAAAAATTCCATAAAGGTCATTCAATAACAAATCCTGATGATGACAAGACCAGAGATCAGAGACATTAACAGAAACCCCACCTCCCCACCCCCAGGTGGCCAACTGCATCTTCAAGGTAAATAAAATCTGCCCAGCCAGCTTCAACCCCCGGAGAGGGAGAGAAATCCTGGCAAGCTCTAATTTGCCAAAGACTATAATTTCCAGGCATTTTCTCCTTGGTACTTGGTGGTTTAACACTGAATGATATTTCTCATGTTCAGCACATTTGCAGGATTAGGACATAACTGCCCAGAAGCATTTCAACAGTTCTTCCGGAGGTCTCAGCTGACCTCCAAAGGGACTTGCTCAGAGATTTTTTTGTTGTGATGGATGTTAATAAAATTTGTGACTAGATTCCCCTTCCGGGGCACCCACACATCCACACACATTCACACATCTACAGAGAGCCCCATAAGCGGATCCTTGTCCCCATTGAATATGAAAACTTTAGCGTAGGAAACTAACCATCCGCCTTCTTTATTTTTTCCTTAAAGCCCAGCACTTTGACCCAATCATGACCTCTTCTTTTCCCAGTCTATTTTCCTCTCCCCCAAAGCCAGGGCCGCCATCACATCTCTCATAGTCAGGTCCAACAAAGGCTTGTTTATATAGGGTAATTCAGCTACGGGCCAGGGGGCTAAGCAAGAAAGATGAAGCAGCTGAGCTGCAGTTCAGGAAGAAAGCACCATTCAAGAGGGCCCCAAGGAGGACAGGTTTATGGAAGGGTCTCCTGGGGCAAGGCCAGGAGGTTGGTGGCCTTTCAGAAAGTCTGACAGAGCCATATGTCCTTCCTGAGAAAGGGAGACTCACTCCTTTCACATGTATGCAGCAAGGTGTTCAAAACCTCCAAGGTTGTTGGAGGTTTAGGAAGGGATCTGGGGTAAGAAATGAAATCTACTTTGGCTCTGGTCAGGTTCAAACTACACTAAACACCTTAAGACTATTCTCTCTCTGGTCAGACCCAGACCTGTAGATTACTCAGGCTCTGGCCAGGCAAAAACCTGAAGACTGTTCTGCCTTCGGCTAGTCAGAGACCTTAAGACTCTTCTGCTTTGACCAGTGAAGGACCTGAAGACTATTCTGGCTCTGCCTAAACAAGGACCTAAGACTATTCTGGTATTGGCAAGTGAAGGATACAAAGACTATTTGGCTTTGGCTAGGATCATTATTCAGGCTACACTGAAGCTCATGGGGATTTCCTTAGACAAGGGATTAGACAGCCTTCCTAAACCCTCAAAAAAGAACAGGGATTTTTTCCAGAAGACGGTGTACATCATCTCAAGAAGGAGGCATTGAATTGGGAGTTGAGACAACTGGGTTCCAGGCCCACCTCTTCCACTGACTTGCTCTGTGGCTTTGAGTAACTCACTGTCTCTAGAACTCAATTTCTCTATCTGTGAAATTGGAGATGATTACTTACCCAACCCTTCTCTCTTGGGATCATGAGATTTAGAGCTGGGTAGGATCTTCAGGATCATCTACCATGGATGGAGAAGCTGCAGCCTTGAGGCCTCATGTGGTCCTCTAGGTCCTCAAGTGTAGCCCTTTGACTGAAACCAAACTTCACAGGACAAATCCCCTTAATAAAAGGATTTGTTCTGTAAAACTTGGACTCAGTCAAAGGACCATACCCAAAGACCTAGAAGGTCACAGGTAGCTTCAAGGGTGTAGGTTCCCCACTAGCCCCTTCCCTCTTTATAGAAACTGATGCCCAGAAAGGTATAGACTTGCCCAAGTAGTAAATAGCAGGAGAATAAATTTGGGATCATGTTTAGCACTTAGCATGGTGCCTCCTACATGGTAGGTAGTTAATAAATGTTTATTGATCAAATAACTCTACATACTGAATTCTTCCTTTTCTCTGTCAGTCTATGGCACCTTACGTCACGGAATGAGGGAAGAATAAAATGAAATATCAATTGATGTAAATGTTCTAGAGGAGGGGAAAAGATACTGTGTAAACAAGAGACAGTGGTTTGGTATATTTTTTAAAGAAACACTTGGAATCTTGGTTTCTGATCCATGGACTACTTTTAATTCTCCCCCAGTATCTAGGCACAGAAATCACTGCATCACAGAACCTCAGGGTCAGAAGGGACCCCAGAAGCTATCCAGTCCAACCAGAATCTCCTCCCCATGACAGGAGGTGGAAATGCAGGAGTAAGTGCTATCTCTGCAGGAAGCCATTTCACCTTCAGATAGCTCTAACTGGCAAGAAATTTTCTTTACAATAAAATAAATTTGCCTCTTTGCAACTTCTGCCCATATCTCCTAATTCTTTCCTCTTGGGTCAAACAGCAAAAAGTCTAATCCCTTTTCCATAGGCCACCTTTCAAATAACTCTAAAATGGCTATTGCATTCACCAGATTAGCAAAAGATCTCTTTATCCCCTAATGGTAACACCCCAAACTCCTCCTGCATATAGAATGCCAAAGGGTGCTGGAGGGTAGAATCCACTGGCCAGGGGTGGAACCTGCCCCTTAAAGCCCCACCCTCTGTCCCACCCACCCAGATTCCCACCAAGATCTTCTTTTCCCAACAATGCACTCTAAGTCAGGGGTATGCTGGAGTCAGCTCAGACCTGCTCAGAGACTGCTAAATTTCAGTGTGAGTATGGATACCTTGGCATCAGCAAAGGATATAAATCAGGGATTGATTTGTTGTTTTTTAATTACCTAGACCTGAGAAAGTGACCAAGAAAATGTTAATGTTACAGATTAAATTTACAGAAATCTGGTTGTTAAACATTTACCAGCACACCACTGGTCTAGGGATCACTGGACTTTGCCATTAGCCCTGTCATAATACCTTAAGGATCACTGGGCCCTTCCATCCTTCCCTGAAACAACGTTCCTTTATGTGCCATCTACCCCCAATTAGAATATGAGCTCTTTCCGAGCAGGGACTGACCACTTTTCTATCTGTATTCCCAACATTTATCATAATGTTTGTCACCCAGTTGGCACTTAATCATTTTTTTTCCTCCAGTCCATCCATTCCCCTTCATCATTCTCTTCTCCAAGATAAACATTCCCAGTTCCTTCATCTGCATAATCACAAAGACTTTCAACATGCTTCTCAGATCACTCTCTAGTTTATTAATGTTCTTCCTAAAATGCAGATTTGATTTCCACAAAAGACTCCCCCAGACCACCTCCTATGGGTTAACAAGCGCCATATTGAGAATGTTTTCACCAACGTTTTTTCTTCTGTTTACCCTTTCTTCTTCCTTTCTCTTATCCATCCTGCCCACAACCCCATGCCCCCAACCCAGAACTTCCCAATGCTTTGTAAGCACACTTCCCCTTCTTTACAATCAAGTAAATAAAACAAAGCCCTCCCCCGTTTGTCTGATGCCTGTTTGATTGGAATGACGATCAGAAACCAGACACCTCACTTTGTCTTTCTTGCCAACTATTTTAGCTTATTTGCCATGAGTACAGGGTATAATTAATATCACACAGGAGCCAGCATTGTCATTTTTCAAATCATTTCCCTGGAAATGTTCTACACCTCTTAATGGCCCTGCTAATGCTGTAGCTGTCATGTTTTGGACAGCTGCGCTTTTACAAGACAAACTCAGCTGTGCCATGCGCCTCTCTGCAGACACTTTAGCTCAAAGACTCTGAGGCCATGGATGCCAGCTGGTAATGGCTATATGGAAATCTTTGATTAATTTTTTTACCTCTTGGTGCTGACTACTTCTCAAGAGTCACCTTCCCACTTTCCACCCCTGGCCAGCTCTCCATCTCATGCCCTCTTTCTTTTTATTCTCCCTCCTATTTCTTAGTCACCTGGTAGATAGCTGATCACAGAAATGGGCCAAAAAAAATTATAGGACTAATTAAAAATAAGCTACTCAGTCCAGATGTGAGAAGAACCACACATCTGGACAGGGGTTATACCATCCTTAGGAGACAAAATATGAATGAAGGAGTAGGACCTTTAAAAATTTTTTTTTTATTTTAGGATATGTTTTTACTATTTAAGAGGCCACCATGGTATAACAGGTAGAAGATTAGCCTTGGAGGGAGAAAGTACTGTTTTCAAATCTTGTCTCTAAGTCTAAAACTTAGAGCTGAGATACTAATATGCGTCTGATAGAATTGCCCATATAAATAAAATCACAGGTCCACAGAAAAACTTTAAATTTTACCAATAAACAAGGTACATAAATACAGGTAAAACACAATTTTTCTTAGGAATTGGGTCATGGGATCATAGATTGAGAAACAAAAGACACTTCAAAAAATAATATATTTCTATCTCTTCATTTTATAGGTGAGGAAATAGAGACCAGAGAGATGAGCCGATTTGTCCATGGGGTACCTGAAATAAGAGAACTAAGGGCAGAGAGGGACATATATTAGAAGTATTCTGGGATGTAAACAGGGAAAGCAGGGAAAATCTTACCCATAACCAATATTTATTCAGTGACCATTACATAGATGCCTTGGAATAGGAGGGAGAAATCTACTGGGCTTTTCAGGTAGTATTATATTCAACATAGTTTGATGCTGTTGCCAATAAGAGATTAGAATGGTTAAGAAAAACATTCACAGACACTGTTTTTATTTGTTTGTTTTTATTGCTTGAGTTGAGGAAAGGGGGAGGGAAATGGGCTGTTTAGTTGGTACTATCACAGATGACTCTGCCCAGAAAATCCAACTCGTCCTGGTTTACCAGGCAGGTCCAAAGAGAAGAGGTGCCTTTTGCTAAGAGACCAGGTTGAGGACACAGCTTCCTGCCTCTGTCCATCCCTCCCTCTCCACTTTTCTTTTAAAGGCTAAACAGTAGTGCAGTATCCCTGCGTCTTTAATACCATGTTTATTAGTGATCTACGGCACCGGGAGAGAAGAGCACAAAACTTCCTTTCATGCTGTGTCTGCAAAATGCTCTGGAAACTTGTCCTCATCAGAGAAGCAGCAGGTCCCTCTGTGGAAACCAGCCAGGCCAGAAAAGTGACATGCCCGAGATGCTGCTA
The DNA here is from genome assembly GCF_028583685.1 of Petaurus breviceps papuanus. Taxonomy (NCBI): domain Eukaryota; kingdom Metazoa; phylum Chordata; class Mammalia; order Diprotodontia; family Petauridae; genus Petaurus; species Petaurus breviceps. Next base: position 2,645,891 of record NW_027187339.1, on the reverse strand, counting down.
AACATGCACAATTCGAAAATACACACTGTATTCTCTTCTGCATGATTTGCTGCCATTTAAAAGACAATAAACAGCAACTTTAGATTGCTAACAACGTGTCATTTAAGGTTTGCTGTTGCTCAACACGAAGAAAAATCAATGCTGGCTCTACAGGGGCAGAAAACCCTGAGAACTGAGCTCCATTTCAGGTCTGTTTGAACTCATTTCCTTTCTCCATGGTTGCCCCCTTGTACACCCCCTCAGGCATCCCCTCACAGCAGGCCTGACAGCTTGACACATTGACAGCCAGCACTGAATGACAACTGATTTGTACAAATTTCAAGCCTTATAAATCTACCTGTCACAACAACAACATAAAAGAGCTTGGGCCCAGCAGGTAACTCAGAAAAAGCTTCCCTTGACAGCACTTTCTGAAAAGCAATGGCGTGCCTCCTGCCAAAAATTCCAACTATCATCCTTGTATAACTTTGAATAAAAATTCAGGGCCTATTTTCTTGCCAACAGGCTACCAATCGTCTTATTTAAAGATTAAAAAGAGAGAACAGGAGAGGAGGGGGGAGAAACATCCACACAATTTCATTTTCTACTGATATGAAAGTAGTACCACCTGCTATGGCAGGATTACCACACCGTTTTTCTCTCCAGTGCTCAGACAGAGTAAATGAGTAGGGCTTTTTACGGTATTTAAACAATATCCCAGAATGCAGTGGTACCGTGCATCCATTACCCTCCTGCTCTTCCTACCTACCCTGACTGCCAGTCAGGCTGCCAAAGGGACACGCTTTATCAGGGGGCAGGGAGGAGGAAGAAGAGTTGGTGGCTTTGATGCAGGTTCAACTCAATTATGGTTTCTGCCAAACAAAAGACTCTCACTTATCACCACATCACCTTGGCTCCCCTTCAAACCATCACTGATTTTCCTAATAAAATTATAAAATTTCATCTATAGGTATCCCTTCACTGAAATGCTCACCCATTTCAAAGCAACAAGATATCATGGAATCTGACTGCAATGTTTCTTTTTAGCATGGCTTCTGGTACACAAATGCTTATTGACTTGACTATGGGAAAAAAATCAACCAGTTTTAAGAGTTTGGACCTTTTTTAAGGTGGAGGTTCACTCTGAGGTTTGAGTTAGGGACCCAACAGATATGGGATTAATTAGATTAGGAGTATCCCCAGAATTTAGTAGGGTGCCTAACACATGGTAAGGGCTTAGTAAATGTCTATTAATCATTTTATAAGTAAGAGGTAGCATGGAGTAGAGGATAGAGACTGGCTTAAGAGTGAGGAAGGCCTAGTTCAAGGTAGCATGATTCTCGTCATGATTCCATTTAATTCCTCAGTGCTTCGAAGAACTTTTGACAAACACAAGGTACAAAGCAGGTGACCATCTGCATCGGCGAAGGGAGTTTCTTCATTGAGAGTTTCCTAGGTCAATAAAAGGCCCAGCCCAAAATGAATTTTACAACTAAGAAAATTTAGAAAGAGATTCTCCAGACATGGATAGACATCAGAGCTATCAGGGGATAGTTTGAATTTTCAAAATAAATGAAATCAAGATGAAAACCGAATTGATCAATTAAATACACTCAAGCTATACTCTAACTTACATTCGCTCAGAGAGAAAACATGTATACATGAGAATTTCTAGAAATGTATGCAAAATAAACCTCGTGTAATTTGGCATGGGAGGAGCTAGAGCCTAGAGGGATCTGGACTTCAATTTGAACCACATTTGAGTGAACAAGGTTCCTCCTCAGGGGAGTCACATAGTGATGACAAAGTTACTCGGGGAATATATCTAGTAAAGTCCCAGTTTCCCACATTTTCAGCCACAGAGGGCCGGGTAGCTCCAGCGAACTCACAGGGGCACCAGGGAATATTTTTAATTTTCCAGATAAGCACTGCAATATTTGCCATGTTAGATACTTCACAAATTACCCACCAGTGTAAGGTTTCTGTTTTCAATCTAACTCTATTCCTATCGATGACATTTTCTTTTTGAGATACATTTTTGTTTACTCATACTTGTAGTTCCACTGCTAATTTCCTCAAGGTGTTTCATCTGCAGCATCCTATTTTTGCAAAGCTGGGTTTTCTATGATAAAAAGTTAGTGCTGCACACAAATCAACATGGAACAGGAAATTCGAGCGGCAGTGAGCAACTTGATTCCAAGGTCTGAGAAGCTGTGAAGTGCCCAACAGACGCATCTCATTAGTAAATAATTGCGGTTATTCTCTAATGAAAGAAAAATACTGGTTTTGCTTTTAATTTATGTCTATTTTTTTCAAATGGTTACAAAGTTGTTAGAACATTGATTTTTATTAGGCTGTTTGAACCTAACTGCTTAATAAAAGTATAGTCTGGGATTTGCTGTTTGTTTAGCCTGGGGGGGAGGGGGTCTCAGTAAGATTACTCTAAGACTACAGTCTAAGGACATTGAGGTCTGACAAGGTTTAGGAACCTCTTTATTGTTAGAGTAGATCTGTGAGTCGTGTTAGTGAAGGGAGCATCCCAACATCAAGGGGTAGAATTCACAAAGAAGCAAATTTAGCTTTGATGTCAGGAAAAACCTTACCACTCAGAGGGGTCTAAAAGGAGGATGGCCTATCTTAAGAAAGGCTGGGTTTCCCTTCCTTGCTAGTTTTCAAGAAGAATCTTAATAATCATTTGTCTTGGGGCGGCTAGGTGGCACAGTGAATAGAACACCAGTACTGAAGTCAGGAGGGCCTGAGCTCAAATCCAGCCTCAGACACTTAGCACTTACCAGCCATATGACCTTGCGCAAACTACCTAACCCCAATTTCCCAGCCTTCCCCCCTCCAAAAAAAAAAAAAGCAAAAAAAAATTGAAAAGTAAATAAATAAAATTTTAATTTTTTTTTTTAAATCATTTATCTGGGGCGGCTAGGTGGCACAGTGAGTAAAGCACCCGTCCCGGAGTCAGGAGGACCTGAGTTAGGTTCTGGCCTCGGACATTAACACACACACACACACACACACACACACACACACACACACACACATAAACTAGCCACGTAATCTTGGGCAAGTTACTTAACCCCAATTGCCCTCCAAAAAGCAAAAAAAAAAAAAAAATCATTTATCTGATATGTTATGGTGGGGATTCCTTTCATGTCTGGATTGGACCATATGGCCCTAAGTCCCTTCCAACTCTCAAATTCAATAATTCTGTGGCACTATAGGTTCTAGAAATATTGAAAGGCAAATAACAACTTCCAATATGGTATACAAAGGAACATCTTCCCCCCTTCAAAAGAAAAAAACAACAACAGTGCACATGCAGATGTACCTAATAGAAGGGTAATCAGGGTGGCAGAGTGGGGGATGTCAAAACACCAACCTCATTGTTCAAAGCATTTAGTTTGGGGAGTGGAGGTAAGGAGTCAAATCAATTAACCACTCAGTCAATAAATATTTAAGCATCTACTATGTACCAAGCACTGTATTAATGTAATTGAATCATAGAAGCTAAAATACAATTACTTACTTAGGTAAAAGTACATGCCAGGATCTCAGAAGTCATCTGATGCCACCTATGTCCAAATCATGATTACTCTATCAACAGAATTCTCCAACATGTGATTATTCAAACTTACAGACAAGCAAACAAATCACTACCTACTGAAACAATCTAGTCTACCTTCGGACAGCTGTGTTAAAAACTTTTTCCTTACAACTTAAGCCAAAATCTGCTTCTCTGTGACTTTTTCCCATTGCTCCTAGTTCCCTATGGAACCAAGGAAAGTGAAGGAAGTTGGCATAATTCCTCAATTATCTCATTCTCTTATTTAAATATTAACATTCAAGAGATTCATGGCAGGGAACAGTTCCTCAAAAATGTTTTACTCTACCCCTGGGCTTTATTTTAAAAATGATCACCTATGGGTGACATTGCTAAAGGGACCCCTTGGGAGAAGATACAACCAGGCTGACAAGGTAGAACAATGTTCTCCCCATCCAATTAGCCAAAGCTAAAAGCATTGATGGCAGGAGTAAAATCTGTTGGTTCCAATCCAAGTGAAATCTCTCTCATTCCCACTCACCTTCAAAATTCCTGAATAAGTTACTTGTCTCCTAACCTGCTTAAGTTTAAATAAGCAGGGTACAATACCTAAAAGTGATGTTACCCATTTGTATGACTAATGCATGTGTCAGGCAGGAAAGACAGAACAGTGGGTAGGGTGAGAAAGAAATTAAATCTCCCACATAGTATCATTGATATTTTTCTTTATTACTCTCATAACCATCTTCTTCATTAGCATTAAAGCTAATGAAACAATTCAATACACCTAAGAAAAGATTATATTACTATAGGAACAAACAGTTATTACTGAAGACAACACATATATGTCTTTGGGGTAAAGGTTGGCAAGTAGGTGGGTTTTGGTTTGTATTTCCAAATAGAGTTAATATCAGCTGGTTAAGTTTGATAGTCTATGAATTCTGTCACATATCCAAAAAAATTTGTCATTTTGTGACCTAGCCATCTGTCATCATTAGACAAATAGCTAATGTTAAGATTATCCAGGAAATATTAAGAACAAATATTTTCTCCTTAACATTTTGGGTATTAGTCTCCTAGATTGGGGAAAGGTCAGTACTACCTAATATGCAATGGCCTACTGAAGTCCTAAATTGATAACAGAATTCAGGGATTAGCAAAATTACTAACCACCTCTCTATTTATACCTTAATGCCAAAACTTTAAGAATAATTCCTTATTTAGCTAAAAGTATATACTGTAATTATAGAACACTAGCCATTGCTAAATTAAAACTAGGCTTTTGCAAGCATCTTTGAATTTCAAACATTGTATATATCTCATGATGAGAAGTCAAAATCAAGTTAAAATGCTCATAGGCCAGCATTTCTGATAAAGGTAGGAACTAAGGGGGGAATGCCCTTTGGTATAGAAGTGAGCGGCAATCCACAAACTGCCAAAAATTCTTCCTCAACTTTCCCTTTAGGGGTGAGCAAAGAGAGCTAATGTATATATTACCTACACGCATGAATTAAGTAGATATTGGCTATCTTAACACTTTTCACATTAATGGCATGTTTATTTAACTGACTAAAGCAAAAGAATAACAATGGAAGATCTTGCAAAACAAAGTATTTTTTCTTTTGTTCCCAAAAATCAATGGATGGGTTTTCTAAAGTACCCTTATTCTGGGCTAGAGCCCATACTGGAGTCAGTAAATAAATGCACTAAAAGGTTGAGAAACAAAGTGTCAACACAGGTATGATCTGCTGAACTGTCTTTTATTAATGGATCGTTAATGGGTCTTTACTTACTCATTATCCATGTAAATACATATATAAATTAACTATGTGTATATGTGTAAAGAAGCAGCTGTAGAGAGTTGGCTTTGAAGTGTGGAACAGTTTGATTCCTATCCTGATTCTGACACCTACTGTTTGCCGAACCCCGAGCAAATCACTGAACTTCTATGTGCTCTAAATGGTTAACTCTCTGTAGCAACCTGTATTGGTAGATGGAGTTTCCTTATCTGAGAGCCCCCTATGGGAATGAAATCAAAGGTCCAGAAGCTATCCCAATTCCTATTGATACAAAATATTCTGCTTTTTGTCTTTGTATTCCCAGTACATAACACAGTGCTTGGTAATTGTTGTTCAGTCATTTGAGTCATGTTCAACTCTTCATGGCCCAATTTGGGGTCATTTTTGGCAAAGATACCTGAGTGGTTTGCTATTTCCTTCTCCAGCTCATTTTACAGATGAGGAAACTGAGGCAGAGTTAAGTGACTTGGCCAGTGTCACACGGCTAATGTCTCTGAGAACAGATCTGAACTAGGAAGATGAGTCTTCCTTACTTCAGGTCAGGTATTCTATCCAATGTGCCATCCAGCTGCCCAGCTTGGCACATAGTAGGCATTCAAGTAATCCTTGCTGATATATGTGCATGAACATATACATATTCACACACATGCATATGCAAATATACACACATGTGTGTATACCTGAGTTATATGTATGCACATACCATATATACATACATATTACGTGTACATTTCAATAGCTTAGAACTTTACTAAGACTTTTTGGACACTATACATATATACACACACATATATTTATATACATAATACATATGTCCATGGATGTATGTGTATACACACATATATGCCCTATATGTGGGTGTATATAAATGTATACACATGTGTGTATATACACACATTTACACGCAGACACTAATTTTATACAATTTCTTTAGATGGCAGAAAAGACTATAAAGAAAATATGTGATGAAAGAGGATGCAGACTAAGAAATAAAGAATGAAATTAAAAGAATGTATAAACCAGGTGGTAGAGAGGAAATCCCAAAGTATTAAAAAATAAAAGTAAGGTCTCCATTATGAGGGCAGATCCTATTGGAAGACCCAAGACCAGGCTTGTGTCCATCTGAACTATATCTTAGTATCAACCAAATTTTCAGTATTCAAAACATAGGCAACTACTTCTTAATCAACTTTCCAAGAAAGCTGAAAGTCATAGAATCCACTCAAAGAGACAACCTTTCACACTCCTTCCAAGAGGCAATAGCCCGCCACTATCCACAAAGAAATACTTCTCCCCCCTCTTTAAATTTGAGTCCTCTAATAAATTGCCTTTGGTTTCCCATTAATGGGGGTACCATTGGCTACAGGTTGAACTTCCCAGCAATAGCCACTGTAATGGAAAGGCTATGAAAGTTAGTGGAAGTCTGGGGGCCTCTAAGGGAAGGAAATGATGAATGTTCATGATCTCCAATTAGCATTCCCTCAAAAAGAGAAGTGAGACTCCCTACAAAAATCCAAAGTCTAAAAATGGCAATATGAAATGGTTATTTGAAGATTAGGTTATCACTAAGATACTTTCTACAACATAAATGAGTAAAGAACCTTAGATCATCTAGTCTAACCCCTTTATCAGTGAAGGAACTGAGGCCCAGTTAGATTCATCTAACTCACCCAGCAAGAATACAGAAGAGTCGGGGTGGCTAGGTGGTGCAGTGAATAGAGCACCAGCCCTGAAGTCAGGAGGACCTGAGTTCAAATCTGACCTCAGACACTTAACACTTACTAGCTGTGTGACCTTGGGCAAGTCACTTAACTCCAATTGCCCCTACAAAAAGCAAAAAAAAAATTTAATTTAAAAGGGGAGGCTAGGTGGTGCAGCGAATGGAGTGCCGGCCCTGGAGTCAGGAGACCCTGAGTTCAAACCCGGCCTCAGACACTTAATGCAAAAACTAGCCATGTGACCTTGGACAAGTCACTTAACCCAAATTGCCCTACCTTTCCCCCTCCAAAAAAGAAAAAAAAATACAGCAGAGCCAACATTCAAATTCAGGTTCCCCCGGCTGCAAATATAAAATTGTTGTTACTGTACCACCTCTGCCTCTCTCATTGGTCCAGTAAGGAACATATGCAATCAGATGCAAAGCAGAGGCAAAATGGCACCATGGACAAAAAACTGTTTGGAGCTAGCAGACCTGGATTTAGATCCTGCCTCTGGTGATTATTACCTCAGTGACCTTGGACAAACCATATCTCTAGGTCTCAATTTTTGCATTTATGAAAATAAGGGGGTCGGATTAGATCACCTCTAAGGTTCTCCCCATCTCTGAATCTATGGTCCTATGAAATCTCAGTACCTGCTGTTATCAAGTTACTATAGTCCTTCCTATGTCAAGGGCAAGGATGCCTCCTCGACCACCATTGCCTCCACACCTCTATTAAAGAGAATAACTGAGTTTCTAAAGTAGCAATTTACCTGATAGGGCTGTCTACATAGATATAAGGTTGCCAACTGGTCATCTTGTCCCACCATGGGCAAGACTCATGGCCCCCAACTAAAGATAGATAGATAGATGATGGATAGATGGATGGATGGGTGGGTGGATGGAAGGAAGGAAGGAAGCATGAATGGATGGCTGGAAGGAAAGAAGGAAGGGAAGGAAGGAAGGAAGGAAGGAAGGAAGGAAGGAAGGAAGGAAGGAAGGAAGGAAGGAAGGAAGGAAGGAAGGAAGGAAGGAAGCATGAATGGATGGTTGGAAGGAAATAAGGATAGACAGATACATAGATAATACACTTATTGAGCACTTCCTATATGCCAGACACTATGCTAAATGCTAGGGATACAGATAGAAGCAAGCAGGACAGTCGCCCTCAAGGAGCTTACAAAAGGGGCGTGAAGCAGGTGCCATAGTATGAAGATGATCAGAAAGTAAAGAGAGGACCTAGTTTGGGACAAGATAAGACTCACTTATCAGAGCCTGGCTTCTCAAGGGCAGAATCCAAGGCTCCCAATGGGTAACCATGAGGCCCACAGCCAGAACAGAGGGACAAAGGGTGCCAGTCTGGGGCCCTCCTTGTATGTGCTTCCGGGTGGGGGCCAATCAGTAAATTTTTTGCCACTTAGGACAGGCCATATTATTTGTAAGTGTCAGAGGAAGGGAAATCTGTAATTGTTAAGGGGGATGAGGCCTGTGCAAATGCTTCCCTGTGCAAACTGAACAGTCAATCACGTTTATAAGGACAGCAACAACTGAAACTATCCATTCGTATACTTTCCTTTAGTCAACAATATTACCTTTAGTAATCTGGGGAATGTGCATCCATAAATTACAGGAAGTGTTATTGCATTGCTGAATAAATAGCAACATTTCCATCAGCAGCAGCAGTGGCAGGCCCACAAAGGTATAACAAACAGACTCAATCATTTTCCTGTCAAGCTTTGCAGTGACTGCAGAGTTTACTGCCAGAGATAATGTTGCTTTCCTCAGCATTGTGTGCCAAACTGCAAACTGCTTATTAAAACAAAACCTCTTTTTTGGAGCAGCATGAGTTGGGTAATCACTTATTGCACTCAAGAAAAAAACAGGTTTGGTGCCCAGAGGAGGTTAGCAATCAAGGCATATGCGTTAACATTTGGTTGGTAAAAACTAGTTAAAAAATAAATTATCTGAGGTGGGCTGGGGGAGAAGAGGAAGAGGAGGAGGGAGAGAGCCCCTGGGCTGACCATTTTCCTAATGATGCTGTTCAGTGCTTTGATCCTGCATTTCTAGCATCCCATTCTTTCTTTCCAGTGAGGGGGTGAGGGGTGGGAGGGTGGAGATGGAGTGCAAGGCATCTTTGCATTCCAAGAGCAGGTGGCATGCTAGAAGGTGGGGGGCCAAGCGGGGGCGGGAGGGGGGAAGTAAACTTTAAAACTAGTCATTTGTGTCTGAAATATTTCTGAAGACAGCCCCTATTATTACTATCCAAAGAAATCGCTTGGCATAACTAAGCCAGCCGATACTGCTCAAAAGCCCTCTTCAATTTTCCTCGCTTAAAATAGATTGACAGCCATTTTACTGGGTTTGAAGAACAGGAGAAGCCGGAGACTGAAATGAGGAAGCCCTGCCATGTCAGGCAAGCAGATCCGTAAGGCAAACCATTATTCTGGACTTGAGAAGAGCTGTGGCAATCCCTTTTTTTTTCCACTTCTTTTCATAACCATTAGAGATAAATTAATATCGAGGTAGGCCGACAGCTATTCTCCCACCCTCTTCTGCTATCTTGATGCTGGGGATATCTTTGTGGTGCCAGATATCAGCTGTTGAAAAGGAAAGCCTATACTTTGGATGTCCCCATCAGAACAGGAAATGGGACTTTTGAAGACTTTATTATAACTTTGAACAGCAAATGGGGTTCAGCTCCTCAAGCTGCTCCAAAATAAAGGGGGTAGGGAGGAGGGAAACCAAACAAATAAATGGAGGAAGGAAAGAAGCCTCTGGCAAGTCATTCAGCTTTAACAACAAAAGGCAAAATGCAGGTCAGAGACTTGCCACGTGTCTATGTTAACACAACCAGTTGGTTGGTTGGTTCAATGTGAAACACACTCCACTCCAGGCTTCCAACCTGCAGAACTCAGAGCCTTTCCAAGTGCACTCATTTCAGAGAAGGGGAGCAACAAAGGCAGGAAAGATTTCAAACAATCATTCAATGAGAAAGCCCAAGGGGGCCTGGGAGGCAAGGGACGTGGGCATTAACAGAAGGCATCTGATCCCAGAGTCACAGGTTTATAGTTACATGCAACCTTCGAGGTTATACAGCACCACTCCTCCATTTCGCAGAGAAGGAAACTTAATCCTGGGGAATCAATAAAGTGACTTGCTTAATGAAGTCAGTAGCAGAGCTAGATTCAAACCCATGTCTTCTGATGCCAAATCCAGCGCTCTTTCCATCATATCACAGTGCCACTTTTCAATATCCTAGCTGAGAATCGGCAGAGGCCCTGCTCTTGGGCCAAGGATAAACCATTTGAAGTTTTCCATTCAGAAAATCCAAAAATAATAAGAGAAAATCTACTGACTCTTGAGAGGAGGAGGAAGTAGGGAGGGAGAGGAAGCAGTAGACTGAGAGCATGCAGCCCTGGTCCCAACTCTGCCACCAGCCATGGGCCCTTGTCGAATCACCTAACTTCTCTGGGTTAACTGGGATGATTTCTCTGGCTTATTCCTTGGAAGAACAGATTGAGCTGGTGTTCCTACCAACCTCACAGGATTACAACATGAACTTGGATGAGATCATACGTATGAACAGGATGAGGAAAGTGAACAAGACTGAGTGCAGAAAACTGAAAAACTCCTTGAATGAAACCATGAAAACAAAGGCTCATCTCTTCCACACCAACATTTTGCCGGTTTACTATATGATAATGAGACATAGAATCTAAAATGAGTATCAGACAGAGGGCAACACTGAGGTGGATGATGGGGGTGAGCTAGCCAGCAAGGAATCCCAAGGATGGACAATATAAAAGATGCCATCATGGAAATGTACAATGGCGAGGGAAGATGGCAACGGCTAGGAATGACAAGAGGACAGCCCGAGTGTGGTACGTTACAGTGGCAGGAGCAAATGAGAAAGACCTTCAGAATGCTCAGTAGATGCCCGATGGCCACTGGGAGAAAGGAAACAAGAGTTATACTCAACGGTCAGTCATGAATGGGGATTGTTGGCAGGACCTGCAAATTGGTGACATCACAGATCCATTTCACTGTCAAGGATCTGGGAATTCATTAATGCAAGCATTCCTATCACCAAAGAAGACTGTAGGCTCTCCAGTTTTAGAAAATGGTCTGGAAAGTAAGCTCCTTGAAGGCAGGGGCTGTTGTTTTGATTTGGTTTGTTGTTGTTTTTTTTTTAATTCTATCTTTGTACTCTCAAACCATCTAGGCATGTTGTGAGTCAATAATACTAACTGGTTTTGATTAGAGTCAACTAGGTGTTGTAGTAAATAGAGTAACGGATCTGGAATCAAGAAGATGTAAATTCAAACCTGGCCTGAAAAGATACTAACAAGCTGTGTGAACTGTGTAAGTCATTTAACTTGCCTCTGTTTCTCCATCTGTAAAATATACCTTGAAGGGTTGTTGTAAAGTACCTTATAAACTATAAAGCACTGTATAAATATTAGTTATTGTTATTATTGGATTAGATAGTGGAATGTGAAAAATATGGCATCTTGAAGCCAACCTAATGATGAGTAAGTCAAAGTCAGATTTATAATATGTTATCTTCCCTAGTGTATAAGTTACTCCTGACAGAGTTTGAAAGCCATCAGCAAAGTCGAACCAAGAATGACCTCCACACCAGAACAGAGCATCCCATTATGATAAGGGAGTAAAAATAAAGTCTAATTCAATTCAAGTATTACTAAGCACTCATTATGCATCAGGCACTGAAGACAAAGAAAAAACTGAAAAATAGTTCCTGTCCTCAAGAAGCTTACATTTCATTGGGGAGAACAACATGTCATTGAATAAGAAAGTACAAAAAAAATTGAGGAGGGAAAAGCATTAATAATTTGACCATGAGGGTATAATTTCAAGCCTGCAGAATGGCCTATAAAAGACAAAAAGTATATGGAATTAAGACAGTATGTCAATTCTAAGGAACAACAGACTGGCCAGTTTGGATGGACAAAGAATGCATGAAGGGAAATGACATAATAAATTAGGGAAAATATGCTGGAGACATTGAAAAGCTTTTAAATAGCAAGCTGATGGGTGTATATTCTATCCAAGAGTCAAAAGGGATACACAGAAGATTCTTAAGGAGTAACATGATCAGACATGACTTTTAGCAAGATCTTGGCACCTGTAAGGAAAATGAACAGATGAAGGAATAGACTAGAAGGAGGGCAACCAACTGATCAATTAAAGAACATGTAACCATGCCCTTTATCTCCCCCTGCTCCTCCGTCCCTCCTCCCTTCCCAGACTTATTTCTATTTCTTTTGTAACTCTGGGAATAGTAATTAAATAGATTAATCAAAAAATAGTAATCAAATATTGGAAATAGTAATCAAAAATGAAAAAAATAGTAATCAAATCTTGGCATTTCAAATCAATCAATGGCCCTACATTGCCTATGATGTCCCTGTCCAAAAACACTCTTCCAGAGGCACCATGTTTTCCTATGTGTTATCTTTTCCTATTAGAATACAAGCTGCTGGAGGGCAGGGACTACCTTATTTTTTGTATTTGTATCCTTGTCACTTAACATAATGTCTGGTACATAGTGAGCACTTAATAAATGCTTTTTCTTTCATTCATTCATTATTGCAATAATGCAGAAGAAAAGTGATAAAGACTCTGCAAAGTGCGGCTATGAGATTGAAGAGAATAGGATAGCTGTAAGAGTCGGGACGGAGGCAAACCTGGTAACTGCTTGGAGATGACAGAGGAAGAATCACTGTACTTTCATACTATTTGACACTTGTCTGTGGTTCTTCCCCCTACCACCCAAATCTACTAAGACAGGTACTCCCAGAAAAGTAGCTCATCATACAAGTTAGAGTAGCTGGAGTTAAGGGACAACAGCACTTCAGTTTGAATCCTGTCTGTGTGACCCTGGGGAATTTGCTTCATTTCTCAGTTTCCTCATCTGTAAAATGGGGATGGGAATAACAGCACCCTCCTCCCGGGACTGTTGGGAAGACCAAATGAAGAATTGCATATAAGCACTTTGCAAACCTTAATGAGTTATAGCAATTCTAGTTATTGCATCTTTCTAAGATAAAGTACCAGAAGACCAGAGGCCCCTAGTCATTTCAGCACTTCTGTTTTATAATCCCCATAGGAGCCTATGGAATGAGACCACTTCAGAACCACAGCCCCTGAGTCAATCTGACTGCTCTCATCTTGCACCCATATCATCTGACTCCGAGGTTGGATGTCCACTTGTTGGGAAGAGATTCTCAGTCAGATACAGACCCAGGGCTCAGGCAGAAGCCTTATGAGGTCCCTCTGGTTCTGTGAATCTATGACTCATTCCTCCATCACTGATTCTGAAATCCCTACCAGAGCCTAAAGACACAGGAATAGACTGGGATAAGGGAAATTGCAGGGCCTTCTGGTAGGTTAAAAGAATCAGAGGAAAAAATTCCCAACTCCTCCAAAGAAAACAGGCATGTGAGTTCTTGGCCATATATAGGATTATAGGATTTAGAGCCAGGAGGGACCTTGGCAATCAGGTCCCCAACCCTTTCATTCTCCAGATGTGCAAACTGAGCCTGAGAGAAGGGGAGTGACGTCATCTATCATTTACAAAGAATGAAAAAGACCCAAAAAATAGAAGAAAAGAAATCTTCCAGAATAATGTTCGGGGAGTACAGACAAAAACCAACAGGCCACTCATTTGATCCAGAATGATGACTCCAGTAGCTCTGGTTAAAAGGTTTCAAAATTGGCCACACACACTCCACTCTTTGTCCCCATCTAACCCAACCTTTTGGCTTAGATTTAGGTGGAAACCACCACTCAGTAAAAAAACAATCAATCAAACCTCACTTATTTAGACTAATTGGGAAGGGAGGCTAGTCTATACTAATGAAAAATATGAATTATACAATATTTTTCAAGAAATTGTGGTTTGATTCTTTTTCAAGTGCATTTATGCAAGCTAGGCAAATAGAGTATGCCAGGTATGACTAAAGGCCTGATTTGAGGAATATCTAAGAATGGTTTTCACCACTTTATCAATTATTTGGATGGAAATAGGTACCCTGAAAGTCCTTAAAAACAGATCATTCTCTTAAGTAGGCTAAACATTACCACTGAAACAACTTTTATGCTATTGATTTGCATGGCAAACACTCAACAATTATGGCAAAGGTAAATTTCAACCTAGCTTGGGTCTAAATTCAAAGTTCCACATTGGTGAGGCCCAAATTAATGCATTTTTACTTTATTTGAAATAATTATGTATGTATGTAAAGTTTAGAAAAAAACAATATCCTAACAAAATTTCCTAAAAAAAAAAATTTCAGACACCTACACCTCTGTCCAAAAGTCAGCGTCCCTTAAGTCTTCTCATTATTTCCTGATATGTCCAAATGATTCTTTGGCTACATGTTATTAAGAGAATCAGAAGGCACTAATCTCATTATCACCTTGTCAGTGATTCCCCCATCAGACCATTGTTGGTTGTTAACTCCCTGCTGCCACAGTCAATCAGAGATTTGTAAGGCACCCATCAGAGAAAGACCAAGTCCAGTAAGGCCATCTTTCCCTATCCCGTGGTCTTTGCCACAGGCATATACAATTCCTACCCATCCTTCCCTTCTTTGAAGTCTACAAATAGTCCAGGTTCTTCACTATCCCTAAAGAAATATTAGAGATTCCCATTCTACCCCTTCACCCAGAAAGTTGATGCTAAGTCATCAAGAAAAATGGTATATTATGTTCAGGATGCGATGTTTTATTGGGCAGGGATACTTCCTATACTTGATGCAGTGGGCAAAATATTCTTCCCAAGTCATACCTAACCATATTCCATCTCAAAACAAAAACTTTATCAATGCCTCTCTACTGCCTGGAGGATAAGAGTTCTTCATCTATTTTTTTTTTATACCATGGACTCTATTGGCAGACTTGTTAAACTTTGGAACACAACCTCAGAATATTATTTTAAATAAATAACATTTGAAATGCATAAAAAATAGGATTATAAAAGAAACCCATTCTATTTCAATGCAATTATCAAAATGATTTTTTTTTAATTTGTGGTTAAGAAGCCCTATCCTAGAGTTTAGGATAAAATAAAAATACTTCATCCTGGCATCTTCACTAGCTGCCTCTTTAAATTGACTTGCCCCCTACATTGCACAATTTCCTTTAACCAAAATTCATTACTCCAACCCCATCCTTACCTTTTATAATCTTTGGCTTCCCTTTGAAGCTCAGTGAGATGCCCCCTTCCTATTCCCCCATCCCCATAACGAAACGGATCTTCCTTCTCTCAAATATTCCTAAGCATCATGGATGATGAACCTCTTTGTCCCCATCACATCTACCACATGTTATAGCTACCTATGTATAGGTATTAGGAAGGCAACATGGCATGTCAGATATGGTGCTAGAATTGGAAGACCAAATTAGGTAATATACATGCTGCTCTTTGGAAAAACTAAAATGTGATATAAATATTAGTTATTGCATTAAGCTGTGAGGCTCAGTAAATAGAGGACTAGACTTGGGGTCTAGTTAAAATCCTGAATCTGACACTTATTAGCCATGACTTATCCTAGACAAATCATTTAACCTTTCGGAAGCTCAGTTTGGTCATCTGTAAAAGGTAATAATGATAGTTACAGCACCCATCTCACATATTTCTTGTTGGTTAGGCTCAAATGAGATAATGTGTATAAAGCACACCACAAAATTTAAAGCAGTAAAGTACTGTTACCTATGTTATCCTCAGGAGGCAACTAGGTTGCTTAGTGGATAGAGTGCTGGGCCTGGAGTCAGGCAGGCTTGAGTTCAAATCCAGACTCAAACACTAGCTTGTGACCCTGGGCAAGCCATTTAACCTTCTTTGCCTCAGCTTCCTCATCTATAAAATAAGCTGGAGATGGAAATGGCAAACCACTCCAGTATCTTTGCCAAGAAAACCCCACAGACAGTATGGCCCATGAAGTCACAAAGAGCTTGATGTGACTGAATAACATATTATTCTTTTTATTTTATTATTACAAGAATACAACTTCCTAAAGAATAGACTTCTTTTTTCATTTAAATGTATAAATCTACCACCTGGAATGGTGCCTTGCATATAGTTATAGGCCCTTAATAAACAACTTTAATAGGATTTGATGAATTGGAAAGTTTTCCATTAAAGTTTTTTCAAAATAAAAGTTTGAGGCTTAAAATGAGTAAGCTTGACTTGTCTGGAAAATTCACTCCTCAAGAAGACTTCATTTGTCAATGAGGGCAAAAACAAAAGGACACATTGTTATTTATGCTCCCACAAATAAATATGTGTATATATGTATATATATGTAAAAGTTAATAATAATAATAGCTAACATTGGAAAATTACAAATGCTGAAGGGGATAAGAAAAAATTGGGATACTAATGTACTGTTGGTGGAGTTGTGAACTGGTCTAACCATTCTAGAAAGCAATTTGGAACTATGCCCAAAGGGCTATAAAACTGTGACCCAGAAATACCACTTCTAGGTCAGTATCCCAAAGAGATAAAAAGAAAGGGAAGAGGAATAATTTGTACAAAAAAATACTTACAGTAGTTCTTCATGGTGGCAAAAAAATTAGAAATTGAGGGCATGCCCATCAATTAAGAAGAGACTTAACAAGTTGTGGTATGTGATTGTGATGGAATGTTACCAAGTTATAAGAAGTGACAAGTAGGATGCTTTCAGAAAAACCTAGAAAGATTTACATGAACTGATGCAGAATGAAGTGAGGACACTGTCCATAGTAATAGCAGTATTGTAACTGTGAATGACTTAGGTATTCTCAGCAATACAATGATCCAAGATAGTTCTGAAGGACTTATGATGAAAAAAAAATATCTCCAGAGAAAGAACTGATGGAGTCTGGATGCAGATTGAAATAGACTCTTTTTTATTTTATCATTCTTGGGGGTTTTTTAGTCTATGTTCTCTTTTGCAACATGGCCAATATGGAAGAATTTTGCAGGAGTGCACGTGCATAATCTCTATCAAATTGCTTACCTTCTCAAAGACAGGGGAGTGGAGGAAGGAGAGAATTTAAAACTCAAAATTTTTAAAAAGGAATGCTAAAAATTTTCATTTACATGCAATTGAGAAAAAATAAATATTTAAAAAATTGTTTGGGACCCTTTAGAAAATCAAAATGAAAAAAGCCAGCATTTATATATTGCTTTAAGGTTTGCAAAGCACTTTACATATATTAACTTACCCAATTCTCAAGCCCAGGAAATAGGTGCTATTATCCCCATTTTGCAGATGAGGAAACTGAGGCACCAAGAGATTAAATGACTTGTCCAAGGTCATACAACTATTAAGTGTCTGGGGCGAGATTTGATCTCAGGTCTTCCTAACTCCAAGTTCACAGCACTCTATCCATTATGTCAACTAACAAATCAGTTCTTGATTATAGGCTGTTTTATCTATGCCTCTGGCTCAACTCCATGAACCTGAAGGATGAATACTCTCACCATATGTTAAATGAACTCCTGTCAACACACCTGAGCTGTTGGTGGAAGTGATGTTTTGTACAGGTTGGCCTGACAACAGCGCGTGGATCATCCCCACCCCCGCTCCCAATCCTCAGGTATTTCAGCATTCCTGTGATCTTATTTCTGCTCAGTCTAATCATGATGGTCAGAAGGAAAAAACAACATCTGAGTAATTGGTTCACAGGCACTTTACCAACTTCTATCACTTTTCAGTGTGTTTTATCTGAGTAAATAATAAGCTGATATGTAACACCTGATAAGTGAAACAAAAATGGAAAATGTTTTAAAGGGTTTTCTTTTAATGTCTTTATACTACTTTGAATGTATGAAAATTTTACATCAGAGTTTTTATTACTGTTGATTGCTGAACTGACAAGGGGAAAAAAATCTGAACTGGCACGTTAATGAAATGTGATTTTTTTTTAAGTACTATTTTTTAAGAACAAAGATGAAAACAAATTAAATGGTAAAAGAACTGCTCTGACTTAACTCTTTGAGGATTAGGTGCTGATTCTAGACACGTCTTTTTTCAACTTTTCCTGATTTCCTATCTGACTACAAATATTAACATCATCTCTCGAAAGCTGATATACAACCTAGAGGACCAGTGACTCTGATTCTGACCATCCATAAATGACCATCTGCACCCCACCTCTTAAAATGAATCTGGGCTTCACAACCACCCATAGCACGAATTTAACCCAGGATTCCTATAATGATTTTGAGGAGAGAATCTATTATAATTTTTTTAGTATGAGACACAGGGTAGGAAATAAACTTATATTCAAGAAAGAACTTGGTTTGAATCCTCCATCAGACACTTATTAATGATGAGACCTTGGTCAAGTCCTTTAACCCCTCTGAGAGCCAGTTTTCTCATCTGTAAAATAAGGAGAGTTATAATACTGGCCTCATGGGTTTGTTACAGGGATCAAATGAGACTACATATATATGAAGAGCTTTGCAAATCTTAAAGTTCTATATAAATGTAAGACAATATTATTATTGCCTAGGATACTCAAAGATTCAAAAATGGATCTGGGACCTCACTGATTTGGAATTTGCCTCAAATAATGCTGCCCATAGCCTATCCAGGGTAATTTGTGTCCTTGTCTCCCCATGAGGTCATCACTATGATTCCACCCAGTACTCTGAAGACCTTCCTCACTTTCTCCTGATGCTTCCAGAGCACCAGTAGAAGACACCAATGGTGCACCTGTCATTTGTGGCCCTCCCCAAAAGACCAGCCCGTCTTCTCCTCCCATCATGGAATGACCTAGGATATAGTTTAAGTATTACCCCATGGCCCTCAAAATCTCACAACATCTCACAACAAAGATGAGTTTAACAAATTTCTCCATCTTCACCTGCCTGCAAGAGGCAAGGGTCTTCTGATTGGTCTCCCAGGCTAGAAGCAGCTAGGTAGCACAGTGGGTAGAGTGCTAAGCCTGGAGTCTGGAAGACCTGAGTTCTAATCCAACCTTCAGACACTTACTAGCTGTGTTACCTTGCTCAAGGCACTAAACCTCTGTTTGCCTCAGTTTCCTCATCTGTAAAATGAGGACAATAATAGCCCCTACCTCCCAAGGCTGTTCTGAGGCCCAAATGAGATATCTGTAAAGTGCTCGGCACAGTGTTTGGCACATAGTGGGTGCTCAGCAAATGAAGGATCCTCATATCTGCTTCTGCATTCAGTCTGTTGTATTATGATCTTTTGGTTGAAGTATATTAAGAATATCCAGACTCACACAGATAAGTAGTTGGAAAAGGGAGGAATGTTTTAATGGGCAAATATTTCAGTACTAATGTGAAAATAATTTCAACCTCAGGGGTGGCTTCCTGAAAGGGTCGTGGGGATCCCCAAGAGTCTGTGGGCCATACTTTAAGAATTTCTCATCTGGTTCAACCAACAATTTACTAAGAATCCATACTCTCCAAGGCTACCAATAGTGTTCTTGTTCAGTTGTTTTCAGTCATATCTGACTCTTCATGTTACCATTTGGGGTCTTCTTGACAAACATACTGCAGTGGTTTGGCCATTTCCTTCTCCAGCTCATTTGACAGATGACAAAACTGAGGCAATCAAGGTTAAGTGACTTGCCCAGGGCCACACAGTTATTAAGTGCCTGAGGTCAAATTTGAACCCAGGAAGATGAATCTTCCTGACTCTAGGCTCATCACTCTACCCACTGAGCCACCTAGTTGCCCACCTGTTATCTTCTAATGACTTAATATGCTGCCTCTTCTGTAAAACCAAGCACAAGCAGCTCTCCAGAGGACTGCTGCTATGGATAGCTCTAAGGTTCTGATCACATAGTATAGCGAACTCTCTATTTATTCAATAATAAACTAAGACAACACATTCACAGAAACCAAAGCACAGCATTCACAATGTTATAATCTAACAACTTATCACTAAAGTGCCACATAGTTTTCACCAAAATAGCCACATAATTTTAAACAAAAGATATCATTCAGTTCTCCCACCCCTAGGCAATCATGATCTTCTCAGTCAGCATTAAGTAACCAAGGAGAGGTCTTTTCATCTTGACTAGAGACTGGCTCTCAGATTACATGGCTCTTCTTCCATGATCCCAATTTTTGCCTTAATTTACCCATCTGTCACCTGGATTCAAAGGTAGGCAGCTCTCAGCTCCTCACTCAGCTCCCATTCCATTTTAAAGATTACAGTGTCCAGTCCACCTCAAGTCCTTCACAGTTTCTGTTTCTGGAAAGACAAAGCTCAACAGAGCCACAATAACATTCACACACATTGCCAGCAGCAGCATCAGTTCACTTATCTGCCTGTGAAATCAACACAGACCCACTAACAAGGTCTGAGAACTCAACACACATCATCAGTATGGTCCCAGGACCTCTGAAACCCTCCTCCAGGACTTCTATAAACAGACCACAAGAAAATCCTTTCAGGGCTTCCAGTAAGGTCCCAGGGCTTCT
This sequence comes from Petaurus breviceps papuanus, assembly GCF_028583685.1. NCBI lineage: Eukaryota > Metazoa > Chordata > Mammalia > Diprotodontia > Petauridae > Petaurus > Petaurus breviceps. The sequence goes on along the minus strand of NW_027187339.1, from coordinate 2,625,393 downwards.
GTATCACAAACAAAAATTAACACAGACAGAATAGACAAATAGAGTGCCAGCCTACACAGCCATTCTCCCCTTCTCAGTTCTGCTCTCTCCCAGCTTGGGCTTCTCCTCATATATGGCCATTAGCTCCTCCCTGTTCCACCCCTTCCTGTTGCATCAGCAGGTTCCTCCCACTGTGGGTTTCACAAGTTCTGTTTCTTAACAAAGACTTGATATAATCAAGGGCTTGGCTCAACTGAAACAAGGTGCTAAGTACTTGTTTACTTGCCATTACATCTTCTCAGTCATTATCCTTCTTAATTTGGGCTAAGCTTTTTGATACTATTGACAATCTACTCTTCCCAGTTACTTTCTCCTTCATTGGTTTCTGCTCTCCTGATACTCTTCTTACCATTGGTATCAACCATCATGGCCATCATTAACATCTTTCCACTAAGTATAGATATCCCCAAGACTCTGTCCTTGGTCCTCTTTTCTTCCTTCTCTACACTCTCCTTTCCATTGGCAATCTCAATGTCTTCCATATCCCTATGCTGAAGACACCCTGATCTAAGTCTAAGTCCTGTGTGACCATCTACCTGTTGGACATCTCCACAAGCAATTCAACCTAAACATATTCAAAATGGGAATCATTACATTTCTTCCAAACCCATCCTTCCTCCAAATTTCCCCATTTCTATTGATGGCTTTACAGTCATCCAGGTTCACAACCTTGAAGATATCTTTGACCCTTCCATCTCTCTCACAGTCCCCATATTCAAACAGTTGCCAAGTCTTGTTGATTCTAAGGATTTAAAATCAATAATCCCATAATGTTGATCAAACTCAGATTTTCAAACCTTGCCAAACCCACCTCCTTAAAAATCTTCTGTGACTCAACCATTGACTCTAAGAGAAATTATCAATTATCAACAATTATCAATTATTTAGAGACTAAAGACCTTTTCTTCAACCCCTAAACCACTTCTTTTAAACACTACACTTGACGGCTAGCTTTGGCTAGCATGACAACCCAATGTTTCCTCTAATTTGGTCTCCCCTGCCTCAACACCATCAACTTCATCAGCCCCAATTAGGCTTCCTGTCAACAAGTCTGTCCATTTCATTATCTTACCTGAATGAATTCCAGTTTTCAATCTTCCAAAGAACAGGTTGGTATAATGGAAAAGGCACTGAATTTGCATTCAGTTTTGATTCTCACTTTGAATCTCAGTTTTGCTACTAACTACTTGTAAGAACTTGGGCAAATCATTCATATTTTGGGGCCTCAGTTTTATCTGCCTTAAAATGAGGCCATTTGATTCGATGCTCTCTGAGGTCCCTTCTAGTCATAAATCCTATTGTCTCATTGACATGACTAGGGGCTTGCCTGCTTCAGGAAGGAGCCCTAGCTTCCTTTCTTGCCAATGTTCTCTTTTGGCCCTGAATCCCACTCCCCACCCCCCACCACCACAAAATTAATCCCCCCTGCTCCTCTTTCTTCAGCTCAAAATTTCCAGTATAACTTTCTTGGACAGAAAACTCAAAACACCTGCCCCAGATCACCCTGACACAGTGCTTTACTTTGAGCAAATGCGCACATGTGATTATTGAACTGATTTCCATATATGAGACACCCAGCTTCATTTCTACCTACCCATTCACAAAACCTGCTAGTCTTGAGCTCTGGTAGTTAGGAAGTATTCCTACCCATCTTAGGCAGATGCCGTGTATTCCTTAATAAGGGAATAAATAAACAAATACGTCGGGGGTAGAGAGGAGAATATGACTCCTGATGGATTTGTTGTTGGGTTTTTTTCTCCTAGAACACTTTTATTATGTTAAGTCAATACGTTTCTGACTTTTTATGGCCAACTCTTTATGAGACACTTTGAAGATTACACAAGAAAGGTAGCACATGGTTACCACATTAAAGGAACCGTTAGTTTATTGTTGTTGCTATTGTAGAATTTATGTGGCATTTTCATATTTGCAAAGAGCTTTGCATATAATATCTCAGTTGATCCTTACAACAACCCTAGAAGGTAGGTGCTGTTATTATCCTCATACTACAGATAAGGAAACTGAGGCAGATAGCAGTCAAGTGACTTTCATGGGGTCACACAGCTTGCGAGTGTCTGAGGCAGGATTTGAACTCAGATCTTCTTCCTTCCATATCCAACAACATTCTATCCCTTGCATCACCTAGCTGCTTCATAGTTTAGATGAAAGTAGTCTTTGATGTGTATGTATCACCCTTAGCATCTAACATAGTCCATCCTGTATATATTAGATCAATGCTTCCCAAACAAATTGAATGAATGAATGAATGTAGAGATAAAGATTTAAATGTCTGAAACAGAAAACGATGAGGTAGTATACAGTAAATACAAATTTGGCCTCAGACACTTACCACCTGGGTAAGTCACTGTTGGTCTCAGTTTCCTCATCTTTAAAATAGGTTGAAGAAGTTAATGGCAAACTACTCCAATATCTTTGCCAAGAAAACCCCAAAATAGGATCACAAAGAATCAGACACAACTGAAAATGACTGGAAAACAATAAACACACATAGCAGGAACTCAATGTTTAAGTGAATTTGTTCAGAGTTATATATGGATGTTTAAGAATCTAGGAGGGTAGAAGGCATTTCTTAGGGAACAATTTTCCTGTCCTAGAAACACAAGCAGAGCTCTGAGTAGCACATGAAAACACCCAGGGGATGACTTACTTGTCTTTTCATCTTACCTGCCATCGGTGACTTAAGGTTCAAAACCAGGCAGGGACTGCAGGGTCTGGCATCCTGCTTGGCCAGTGGAAGTCTAACATCTCCCCCATCTCCCCACCATGATTCCACTCCTTGCCCATCCTCCATCCTCACTCTTCCCACAATGCAGTCCTCTCTCCCGCCTCAACTCCAAGTCTCTCCAACTCAGCACCCTGTCTGTTTGATGAGGACTTAGCCTCTGTTGACAGATTTTATCTTTGGAAATGCCCCTAGCTGTGCCAAAAGGATCAAGTTAAGCAAAGGATTAAACCAGCCCTCTCTCATCTAATGCCTTCACACTGGCACGCAGTCCAGAGACGAAGCATGAAGCAAATTCCAAGAAAACGTCCCTCCACAAATTCATGCCAAAGTAACCCCTGGTAATCCCCTCCAGTGAAAGAAGCCAGCATTCAGCACCCAATCCCCTGACAACTTTGTGCTTTTTAAAGGGAACTTCTCTACTCCTGAAGAGAATACTAACATCTTCTTCAAGGCCCAAGGAAACAAAATCAGCCAAAAAAATTCCTCCAACCTTCTAGGGTCACGTGGCAACCTTGCCAAGAGGGAGGAATCGCCCAAATGATCCCTCCTACAGGCCTGGGTCAGGATTTTAGAAGCTTCCCTAAAGGCATTCTTGCTCCTATCGCCCATGACTCCCGACAGCATATTTTTCTGCTGCTTCATTCACCTCAACTAACCTCCTTTAGGATAGGAATGGTTTGATCTTCATTTTTTTTTGTTGTTTTTGTTTTTGTTCTTTGATGTTGCTTCACAACATCACAGACACTGCTCGATAACTATGTGACTGATCAGCCCAAATCTCCCTTTGTTGTTAAAACACAATATGCCTTGACCTTGTAATATTGTGTTGGGTTCTGATTACCATACTTCAGGATGCTGATTGTCATTAAGGGGAGGAAACAAAAGAGGTATGAAACACTTAAAAGGTTAGTCTCCTTATCCTATGGTTTATAGCATTATTTTAAAAGTCATATTTTTGTGGTAAGATAATGATAAACACTGAAGTCCCTCTCAGGTCAACTAGGTGGTGCAGCGGCCAGAGGGCTGAGCCAGGAGTCAGGAAGACTCATCTTCCTGAGTTCAAATCCAGCCTCACACTCTAGCTGTGTAAGTCTGGACAAGTCACTTAACCCTGTTTGCCTCAGTTTCCTCATCTGTGAAATGAGCTGGAGAAGAAAATGGCAAACCACTCTGGCATCTTTGCCAAGAAAACCCCAAATGGGGTCAAAGACAGTCTGACATGACTGACAACAACAACAAAAGAAGCCCCCTCCCACTGTTTCATCATAGCATGGAAGTGAACTTGACTTGGCAAGGTTTATGCCAATGGATCCCACTCTTTGCCAGGTCCTTCAAAGTCAGAAAAGATCATGACTTCCACCAGCTAAGTTCAGAGAAGCTCATTACCAGAAGGCCAGTCACAAATTAATGACTTATTTTTGGCCAAGATAACTCCTTATTAAATGTCTGGGATAGACCTATGTTGTGAGGTGGTGGTGAGATTCTATGAAGCCTGCCCCTTCAACCTCATGATGTTGGCAATAAGGAAGCCACTAAAGGCATGCAAAGCAATCCGCTAACCTTAGAGTGCTATATAAATGTGAGCTGTTATTAGTAAGATCATTAGCAAACTGTTAGTGGAAGGGGTGCCCACGCCGATGAATTAAAGGAGCTCTCAGTCCAACTCACTCTTCTGGCTTTTCCTCCTCCTCCCAGCAACCTTACCTGCCCCTACTTTCCAGCTCCCCTTGATGTTTTGTCTTTCCCTATTAGAAGGTATATTCCTTGAGAGTGGAAACCATCTTGTTTTATTGTAATTTTATTCTCAGATCTTAGCACACTGCCTGAGTCATAATAACCATGCAATAAATTCTCTATCTTTCAAAGTAATTAAGAAATAACAACCAGACTTTTTTCTTCTATTCAATTCTATTGATGACATGGTCACAGATAATTGTGCTATTTCCATTTCCTTCCACCCCCAACTCTCTGTCGAAGCCCTGAATGAGTGTCCCAGGGTCTCTGTATTCCATTCCATACCCTACCACCACTAATTCTGATTGAACAGAGGGCCTAGTTTGTGGTATTTGCCCTGGGCAAAAAAAAAAAATGAGTTGTGATTTCTGATTCTTAGACTATCAGTCAACAAATACATATTAAAGGGTCTCCTATTTATATGGGCATCTGAAGACAAAAATTAAAATGGTCTCTAACCTCAAGGAGCTTATATCCTATGTGGATGTTTATAATGAGTTATTAGGGCCGGAGCGGGCCCTAGATCATGGAACCTCAGAGTCGGAAGACCTCAGTAGTTGGCTAGTCTAAGACCTCATCTTACAGATGAGGAAATAGGCTGAGCAAGATTAAGGGCCTTCCCCAAAACCCTACACCTAGGTCATGGCAGAGCTCATGGGGATCGGAATTTTTATTCTACAGTATTAACTAGCTGAAGGCTTTACTAGGACATATTTTTGCATTCTGCTCACAGTCCCAAGAAACAGCTACTCCTCAGATTTCAGATGTGACTACACACTCTTGATTAGGCCAACAGTTCCTTAATTCTCTGCTTGTCAATCTAACTTTATGGAAGATGCTTTGATAGTTCTTATCAAGAAAAAGGCTAAACAAGTCAAAAGAGGAATTATAGGATAAGAAGCCATAACTTGCCCCCTACCCTCAGAATATCACTAACTCTTTCGAAAAAAAATTGGCCAATCTTGAAGACCAGGCCACTAGGTTACTCAAAGTCATAGCTTTTAACTTAAATTCTTTTGTATTCACCCAAGATTTGGAGGTAAGACTGTACACATCACAATGCCACCAAAAAAAAAATAAAAATCTTTTTATTGTCTGCAGACTTTGTGCCTCAGAGCAGCATCTCAAGGGCTTTGCCTAACACTTAATAAGACAGTCTTGCCTTGCTATCCATGGGTCAGCTTGAGAGGACACATCAAAAAACCTGGCCTCTGAAATCCCATCTGGGGACCTAGATAGAAAGATCACAGGCCTCAAGAAACTGACACACAACTTCCTAAATGTCGTGACTTTTTAAAAAAGAATGATCACTTAGGAACAAAGAGTAAGGACTTTTTAAAGATGGATGGAATGAGGTAAGTTAAGTCAGCTGACAGAGTGAAAATAGGCATGTTGGTTCAAGGTTTAGCCCTAACCCCGGCAGGGACCTTGGGGAACAAGACACCAAACCAGGAGCTATTGCAGACCTGGAAAAACTCTGCAATGTTGAACCAGTGCCAAAATATCTTAGCTAACCCAAAGTCCAGTCCTCCATGTTTGGTTGGTTGGTTTTTATAACCACCCATTCTTTCTTTTAACTCGAACATTGAGCAGCCTTTTATTATATACCTGCAGTGTGTGAAGCTCTAGGGATAATTTCAAAAAAGAGAGTCCCTTCCCCTTAAGGAGCTTATACTCTATCAGGGGAAATACGTTCACAGCTAAGTATATGCCAAACATACACAAAGTAAGTTCAGTGTCATTTTAAGGGAGAGGAATTAACAGTTGGGTGGAGGGGAGCTTACAGGAGGAGGTGGGGTTTGAATTGACCTTTGAAGGATACTAGGAATTCTTTTTTTGTTTGGTTTTGTTGGGGGTTTTTTTGCTTTTTGGAGGGAGAAAGGCAGGGCAATTGGGGTTAAGCAACTTGCCCAAGGTCACACGGCTAGTAAGTGTCAAGTGTCTAGGGTTGGATTTGAATTCAGGTCCTACTGACTCCAGGGCTGGTTCTCTATTCACTGTGCCACCTAGTCGCCCCAATACTAGGAATTCTTATAGGTGAAGGTGAGGAGACAGAGCTTTACAGACACTGGAAAACAGCCTGCATGAAGTTACAACATGGTTACAACATAGTATATCATTATCAATCTTAAAATGGCAGGCCTTGAATTTCTTTATCCCCTGGATCTTTTGAGACCTCAAAGCCTGTTTACATGCCCACATGTCTTTCTGATATCCCTCTGGTGGTGTAGTGAACCTGGAACCAGAAAGACCTGAGATTAAATTCAGCCTCAGACACTTACTAGCTGTGTGACTCTAGACAGGTCACTTAATCTGTTTGCCTCAGTTTCCTGATCTGTTAAATGGGGACAATAACAGCACCTATCTTGTAGCATCGTGGTGAGGATCAAATGAGATGTTTGCAACGAGTATTTAGCACACACAGTCCCTGGCACAGAGTAGGTGCTATATAAAAATGCTTCTCCCCTTCCCCCCTTCCCTTTTCTAAAGAAGGAAGAGAGGTCAGCTTTACTCTGGTGAATAAAGATGAGCCTATTGTTTTTCTACTCAGGACATGCTGCTAATCATCCCAGTAAAAGGGAGAACTTGTTTCCGAAGTCTAGATAATGAAATTAACAAGCAGACACAGTGCTAGGCACAGTAAAAAGAGAAAGAAAGAAAGAAAGAAAGAAAGAAAGAAAGAAAGAAAGAAAGAAAGAAAGAAAGAAAGAAAGAAAGAAAGAAAGAAAGAAAGAAAGAAAGAAAGAAAGAAAGAAAGGAAGGAAGGAAGGAAGGAAGGAAGGAAGGAAGGAAGGAAGGAAGGAAGGAAGGAAGGAAGGAAGGAAGGAAGGAAGGAAGGAAGGAAGGAAAAGAATCTATACATAGAGACATTTGATGTTTAGAGAAGAGATAAGGATATAAGCCTCAGCAGGTAACATCCAAAATCAGCTATACTACCCTCAATGCTTAGGAAGTCAGAGAGAAATAAAGCTGAAAGCAACAAAGGACATGGAATGAATTTTAAAGTCTCACTCCACCCTAGTTTCTTCACCAAACTAAAGGCTGGGGGAAATAAGAGTACAGACAGACTATGCTCTTAACTTGTTAGAGGTTTTTTGGGGGGGAGGGGGGGGGAGAAAACAGTTAATAAAATAGTAGAAAAAGGTGACCCAACCAAGTAGACATAAATTTAGTTGGCCGATCAAGATAAGGTTCCTTGTATGAGGCTACTGAGGAAAATAAATCACTGTGTGGTAAAAGGGGACAGACTTGTTGTGAATTAATAATAGGTCAATGACCAGATCAGACGGGGCAAATCACTCTCTCTTATAAGTTAATAAACCCAATGTGTAAATCGAAGACAGGCTTCCCAGCTGGATTCAAACTTAGCATTCAATCAGCCCTGCTCCACTTTAAAATCATAAGTCTACAAAGGCACAAGAAAAAAGACCAACATATATCAGTGTTACCCCAAAAAAAAGGACCATATGCTTTCCCCCAAGACACATTAGTGAGTGACACAGAACAGTGATCCAATTCGTTATTCTCCCTGGGGACCTCACAAAGAAAGGAAGAGGATTGGTAGTAGATTGCTTATAGCCAACCAACAAACATTACTGAATGACACTGTGGAGGTAGAAAGGAGGTATACAAAGCACATGATATAATTCCTGCCTTCAAGGAACCTAAGGCCCATATTACAGGGGGGAAAATAAGGGATAAAATTCAGTATACACCCTGCCCATCACTGTAAATCAAAACTCTTTTGTCCCTTTATCCATATTCACACGAGATGATAAATAAGGGTCCAAACAAGGACTATTACAAGAAATCCATTGCGAGCTGGGTGGTCAGGGAGGGCTTCAAGGAAGCAGACTTAAGCTGAATTTTGGATGATGATGAGTAAGATTCCAATAGGCAGAAAGTCAAGGGGGAAGGCATTACAAGGAAAGAAAATGATAAGGAATCTATAGCAAGCATTTATTTATGCCTCGCATGCTAGTGAACATAGAATGGGGGATCAATAAATGCTTGGTGATCCATCCATCCATGGATTGATTTACTAACCTGGAATCCATATTTATGTAGGGTCTGGCAATCGCTATAACCTCCCACCAAAAAAAACCTGTTGCTTTTGAAAAAGCCCTCCAACTGGTGGTGCATGAGTAGAAGCAATTTTGTCCCTAGGAGAGTCCTAAAGATAGCAAGGAACATAAAAAGACAGCAGAGTCTATGACCCACAAATTCTTTTAGCCAGAAGAGAGGCATCAGGGCTTATGAGACATGAACCTAAACATGGAGTATTTGAGTAACCTTTCAACTCTTCATATAGTTCAGCCTGTTGCCCAGTGGAGTGATACCTTGGACAGCATTTCTGATAAATGGTCATCCAATCTGTGTTTGAACATTTCCATGAGAAGCTGGCCACTCCATGAAGCAGCCTGTTTCACTGTGAGGCAATGATAGTTGGTTGTTGTCCTTTGTGCTTGAAGAGGACAAAATGGTGTCACTATGTTGAGGTCAAGGTACAGCGTGTCCAACTGTGACTGATCAGACCAACATGAGCTCAGAAGGCTCTACCACAGAGTGGGCACAAATAATCCATAGGGACATTTGGAGTGGAGATGTGTCTAAATTTGTGCATTTCATGTTTCTTTTAAGACACTGCTCAGTGACGATTCTTGGAGGACCCTTTTTATGTTGAACCAGGATCTGTCTCCTTGAGATTTACTCATTTCTACCCACTGGTATTCGTTCCACCTCCCAAGGAACCCAGAAGAAATTTATTCCCTTCTGCTTATGACAGTTCTTCAACTATTACATGCCAGCTGTCATGTTCCCTTCCCTCACTAAAGTGTTCTCTTCTCCAAACTAAATCTCTCTCTTTAGTTACTTTCAACAACTCCTAATATCATACAACTTTGAGTCCCTTCACAATCTTGGTCTCCCTCCACTAGACACACTCCAATCTGTTCATGACTTTCTCCATACTCTAGATGTGGCATAATAAATAACTATGATTACTTGAGTTTGGGGCAATTTATGTTTATTAATAAAGTCTCAAGGTCTTTATTTTTTAAGTATGCTGAAAGGTATGGGATATGTGGTGAAAAGAATGCCAAATTTAGAATCAGGAGATCAAAAAGACCTTGGTCTGATTCTTGAATACCTATTAGTTCTGTGATCACTGGCAAGTTACTTGGAATCCATGGGCCTCAGTTTCTCCATCAGTAAAATAAGGGAGTAGCAGTCAAATTCTTCTGTAGTCCTTTCCAGCTCTAAATTAATCTCATCAACCTTCCTCATCTCTGCCTCTTGGCTTCCATGGTTTCCTCCAGCAAAAATCCTACAAGAAACCTTTCCTGATCCCTCTTAATGCCAGTTTTCCCTGCCTGCTTGTACATAACTGTTTTCATGTTGTTTCATTAGACTGTGAGCTCTTTGGGAGTAAAAAACTCTTTTCCCTTTCTTTGAATCCCTAACACTTAACATACTGTCGGGCTCCACTCCAAGTGTTCCCATAGACTATTTGTTCCCGACCTGTGGTAAAGCCTTCTGAGCTTGTCCTGGTCTGGTCAACCACAGTCAAGCACATCGTCCCTTGACACCGACGTAATGAGGCCATTTTGGTTCTCTTTGAGCATGCCTGCCCAGGACTGCTGAGAAGACGGATAAGATCGTTTATGGAAGGCCCTTTGCCCACCTTCAAGTGTGAGATAGTTATCAGTCTTCATTAGTGCTCTCATGAATACCCATGGCAGGGCTCATGATTGGATCCTGCTGAGCTCTACATACCATTTACATGTGCAAGAGCTGATGAGCCAAAAAACCGAGCAGGTCTACACTATGTCAGAAACCATTCTCACCCTCTGGCCAATCCTGGGTTCTTTTCATTACTTCCTATATGTCAGGACCATGATGGGATATTACAAATTGAAAATAAATGTAAATTGAGCCTGAAACTTGGAGCGGGGTAGCATCCCAAATCAGGGAAGAATCAAGGACCAGAAAAAATTAGTCCCTGGATCCACCACACCAGCCACACATGGCAAAATTCCTCCTTCAGTTCTGAAGGGAAATTCCTTTTCACAACTTGGGAGGTTGGACTGGGAACACTGGTGGGGAAAAGTTATGGGGTGGTTGACTGCCCCTCCCTCTTTGCCAAGGACCCCCCCACCCTCTTGATTATACTTTTTATCTCTGAATCACTTCAAACAACCTCTAGGTGTTTGGAGGTTCCTACCCATCCTCAAAAATTCACTCAAGTTTAACATGTAGTCAGTTCCTGAGCTGAATATGGCCTTCCAGCACACAGCCCAGCCAATAAGTTTTTTTTATTGGTTTTGGTTTGGGGAATTTTTACTAGCAGATTAATTAAGTAGTCTAGTAGGAAAAGCTAACCAGCTATGATTTCTGACTACCTGTTCAAAGTTAGAAAATGCACAGTTCAACCTGGATGTGTTAAAGAAAATCTTCTTTTATAAAAATCACCAACTTCAAGACTACAGCCCACCAGTAGAGGATCATATATTTAGAGCTTGAAGGGGCTTAGAGGTCATGGAATCCCACCTCCTTGTTTTACAAATGAAAGAGGTCAAGTCCAAGGTTATACAGATATTAATGAGCAAACCTGGGATCTGACTTTGGACCAATCACTCTTCTTTCTATAGCACACTGCTTTTTAGTTAGGCAGACAGAGTCAGGACTGAGAACTCCCCTTCTAGGACTATTTCTGGAGAACAATTCTACCTGTCAAATACCAGCATTATCATTGACTTGATCAAGGGTTAATCAGTGACCGGCACTAAGACTCTAAGTGTGTGCTTTGGTACAAATTAACCTTTATTAAGCTGATTTGGAATGACTTTTGTTCCATTGCTAAAAATGAAAAGAATGCAATTTGTGAATAGCTAATGACCTAGGTATACTTCACTCCTGTCATTAATTTTTTAAAAATCCATGTGTCAAAGACACATAAATATCTGATGGCATGGTCTACTACAAGAAAAAAAAATACCTGGACACCCAGCACTAAGTCCTAGAAAAGCAGTGTGGTATAATGAAAATCACATTAGATTTGGAGTTTGGGGTTCTGAGTTTAAATACCAACTCCATTACTACTCTTTGTTGTTGTTCAGCTGTTTCCCCATCTGGGATTTTCTTGGCAGAGATATTGGAGTGGTTGGCCATTTCCTTCTCCAGTTCATTTTACAAATGAGGAAACTGAGGCAAACAGAGTTAAGTGACTTGCCCAGAGTCACACAGCTAGTAAGTGTCTGAGGTCAGATTTGAACTCTGGAAGATGAGTCTTCCTGACTCCAGGCTCAATGCTCTATCCACTTTCTTTGAAATCTTTAGATCTCAGTTGTCTCGTTTATAAAATGACAGGGTTGGGACAGATGATTTCTAAGGTCCAATTCACCTCTAAAACCTGTCACCCTCCCCTTATGTCTTCTCTAAGTCACCTCTGTCTGTGTTATCCTGGGCAAGTCCTGTAACTTCTGTGTCCCCAGGCAATTCTTTAAGACAGGTGTTCTTAACCATTTTTATGTCATAGACACCTTTGGCAGTCTGGTGAAACCTATGGATCCATTCTCAGAATGATTTCCTCCTACAAAGGAAATCCATTATATTAAAATGTAGGTATAAAAAAATTGTTTTAATGAGTCCACAGATTCCCATGTTAAGAAATCTTACTTTAAGATAATCTGTGAGCAGTGGATCTATGTTAGGAAAGGGAAGTTCTTAAACCAATGAAATCACAGGTCTGGACAAAAAGGAGAATTCACTTTCCACTGATCTCTCCTTCCTCTGTAGATCAATAACATTTATAATCAATGCCACTCCAATTTATGCACTCGATTTTCTCTGTTTCCTGTTTGTCTAGTATCCCAAACCATGTTTTAAGGTACTTGAATTTAGGGATATGTCTGACATTTCCCTTCTCTTTCTCCATAGTACTTAACATAGTGCTGAGCATATATTAGAGGCTCAATAAATACTTATTGGCTGACAGGAGAGGAGATGCTTTTGCCACTAATCCTGGGAAGGTAGCTTAGGAAGGAGAGGTTCCATCATTTCTGGAGCACCCAAGTCATTCCAGGACCCAATTCAGAAGCCACCAACATGGCAGCTCAGTACAGGCCCAGAGCCAGTGGGAAACAAGGCTCCTTCCTAAGAAACTAGTAACAAAAGACAGTGGAGTAGTGGAAACCTCTCTCGAATGGATAAGCCAGCAAAAAAGTTGGGCCCAAAAAGGAGGGGATGGGAGAGGAGGAAGGAAGGGTTGGTTGAGACTGCCAACTCTTTACTCCTTCCTACCCAGGAAAAGTCAATACCCGGCACTCTCTTTTCATCGCTAAAGGTTAATGTGCAAAAATATTAAATGCCGCTCCTGCTCCACGGAAGAGAATTTGGAAAAGTTCACAACGTGGCGGGACCAAACCCAAAATAACTCTGTTAATTACCCGTTAAGGACTCCTGACAGCCAACCTCTAGAGAAGCATTTGGCCTCACAATATTTTTTTAAAAATATGCCATCTTTCAGCACTCCGTTTATACTTTCCACAAAGATACAGCATGATTAATGTAGGAAAAATAAATATTAAAAGCCTTACTATGGGCCAAATTAAGAAGAGCACTTGATAAAATGGGCCCTCTTCTTGTGAGTAATTTGAAAGAATAACTGTTTTTCATTACAACTTCGGCTCCCAGCAGGTCATACATAAACCAGGCCAGCTGCAGTTCAAACAAAGGTCCAACAGGGACCAGCTCTAGGTGTGGATAAATCACAATCATAATGCAAGGACCAGCTTTCCTTCTTCTCTCCTCCCTGCCCCCTCCCCCATCCTTTAATAAATTGGGCTTGACCTGAAGCTCCTTGAAAGTTAATTTATAACAGCCAAATTTATTTTTTCCCCACATCATAACTTGCCTTCCTTTTTTTGAAAAATTTAAACCATTATGACAAATGGAGATTTATTATATACCATAAACACATGTGCCTGGAGCTTGGGTATTCAGTCCAGATATTCCAAAAGGCAGTAAGCTCTTAGCAGAATAAAGGAATAACATGTGATGTCTCTGATAAAGATGAAACATGCACATGCTCCAGCCCTAACTATGGTGGAACCAGGGCATAGCAAGTAGTCAATGATTTCTAGGAGTGGGGGTGAGTATCAGGAATGAAAGGATGACTCCCACTATATGGTCAAGGGTTCCTGCACATTTGGGTCAAATATTCACCAAAGGTCAGTCCTTTCAACCTGCCCAGAAACAAACCAGAACATCATTTAATGGATGGGGAACAAAGAGAACCACCCCTCCCACCTCTCCACCCACTCATGCTATTTTCTCCTTATTTCTTCCTAAAGTAATAGTAAAAATAATGAATTGTTTTTTGGTCATCAGCCATGTAGACCCACCATCTTGTGGAACAGACATGGGCAATTCCCAGTAAATAAACGAGGGCATGGAGAAGGTGAGAAGCATGGTGGAAGAAAGAACCAATCTTGAAGTCAGGAAGCACTGAATTGTATGACCCAGGGCAAACTACTTAACCTCCCAAGTGTTCAGGGCAACTCTTGGTAGAGGAAGTTTACTCACCTGGGCATTCCTTATACCAGTGAAATACACAGGTCCTGTCCTTATCACTTTTCTTTTGGAAGAGATCAGAGATCACTCCATCACATCAGTGGGCTAATCTGGGATCCCAACTCCTGGCTTCTCTCCCCACTTCCCTTCATTTGGGCATCCTGAAATTATTTCTACCATCTCCTGTTTCTTGTAATACAATATCAAGCACTGGCTGACCCCTGAACCCATCTTGTTCTCTAGTGATCTCACCCCTCTTACTTCCATATCACTAACAAGAAAGTGAGCTCATGAAGGGCAAGTTCCATTTTTTCATTCATTTTTCATAGTGCTAGGCCCAGACTCGTCTCTTGAATTCTTGTCTTCTTCTGGATCTCTATTTTTAGATGAGGATTTCTGTTTCTAATGAAGCATTAGAAACCGAGCATTCCATGGTCACTCCTAGTGCAATCTATACCTTGAAACTCAAAGACTCACAGAGTCTAAGAGTCGGAAGATTGAGGGAGTGAGTGAAAAGCACTAAATAAGCACCTTATTTTATTCCAGACAGGGAACTAAGTTCTGGGAATAAAAATTCCAGTACAAATGGGTGTCTTGTAGTCTAGCAATCAGATATCACCTGGTATGTGGCAACAATAAAGGAAGTGCAGACAAGTAGTTTCCTATTTGAACTAATTACTATTGCTATCTAGGCACAAAGTGCCATTTTTCTATACCACTGAAGGAGTGCAAACACCAGCAACAACAAAATTTTAAAGTCAAACAATCTTTTTATATCTATGACTCTTCTACTATGGTGTGGTTTCCAGTCCCTCTTCCATCTTGTTCACCCTCCAGGGACAGATGGAACAACGTTCTAGGCTATAAATGCCCTTCCCACAAGGCCTGAGAATGAACACAACATCCCAGCTGTAGTCTGGCTAGGACAGTACTGTCTAATTAGTAGTTCCATCACTCTGGATATTCACAAGCCTAAAATTGCATTAGCTCTTTTGGCTGCCACATCACACTGTTGATTCATATTGAACATGGTATCCACTAAACCCCTAGATACTTTTCACAGTCTATTGTCTTAGTACACCTCTACCATTCTGTATTTCTAGATTTTTTTTCTCCTTACCCAAGACTGCGAATGATAATCAGGACAGATTCCCTTGGATCTCGTTCATACTAAAGCATTATTTATAAACAATTAGAATAGAAATGTCTATCATTCTATGCCATTTTCAAATCCTGGGTTCTCAGCATCACACTTTGTCACAAAAATGTTTCTCTATTTCATATATTTTAATTCTGTTTTCCCTACTAGATTTCTAGGCATTCTTAACCTTTTTTATTTCATGGACTCTTCAGTAACTGGTAAAACTCAAGGACTCCTCTTCTGAACTATGGTTTTAAATGCTTAAAATAAAATACACAGGATTACAGAGGAAGTCAATTATATTTTATTTTCAAAAAACAAGTTCACCAGCAGCATATCAAGAACCCTTGATCTAGACCTTTCATCATGAGAAGTGGAATAGAAGGGAAGAGGTGTTCTTTCCCACTCAAATTGATGATAGTGGAAGGACATATTTATCAAATCCCAACCCCCAAAATGAAATTCCAAATACATATTTCTTTAGACCTGATCAATGTGCTGATTTATTTTGTTTGGCTATATTTAGCTGTGATAAGGGGAGGTTCTATTGTGGAGGTGAGGGGAGAAGGGAAAAGTCAATGGGGATTCATAATTCAAAAAAAGATCATCAATAAAACACTTTTTAAAACTCCAAATTAATTCCTATAGAAAATATTATAAATGGCAGTTAGGTTCCCAGACTATCCCACATAGTCTATTTAATCTAGCACAAAGCTGAAATAGTATTATTTTAATAAACAGGAAACCTAATCATCATTTATGATATGATTCTTATGGGAAAATTGTTCCTAGTTCCAAAAATCAACTTACAAATGAATTTTTGAAACATATGTCAGTTGTAACTTGGTGACTATCTAGGTAATAGCCATAACTGCTTTTTTTTCACTCTACTACCCCCCAATCAGATCACATTAGAGTAAATCCTAATTGCTAGGCAAAGAGTTACACTCCTCCCCCACACATTGACACCCCATATGCATACACATACTCCATTCTCTTTCTTTTTCTTCAGTTAATCTTGTGATCTGAGCTTCCAAGGGGCCTTCCTTGCACTGCCCTTTTTGATGTTGGCTCCTGGTGTGAAACTGTGTTTGGACAGTGGTGGGGTGGGGCAATTTAAATATGCCAGAGAACCCCATCCACCATGGGGAAACACATAGAGGGGACCCTGTATAAGTATTAATAAGTCCCTGCCATTAAAGGGAGTGGAAATCTAGAACTATTGATCACTGATGACATTTTGGCTTACCATCATATTTTATAGACAAAATTACATCCCAGAAAAGGAAAAAGGAGAGAGGAGGTGTGCAGGGAGAGAGGAAAAGCTTCATTCAGGTTTTGAAATATATCAATGCCCAGAAATAGAAGAGAGGAAAAAAATAAGCAAAAACCTTTGGAGAGTTAAAAAAAAAAACACAAAATAAAATATCTATCTTATTTCAGAATATTGGAGTAAATAATATTTCTGATGTCCCCACAGAGAATCAAGTCCATCCAGAGGGACAAATACAAAATATACAAGTTAATACTGGGCTAGCAAATTAGTCCAAGTGCACAGAGAGATTCCAAAATCAGATGAGGCTAGGTTATGAAATGGGATTACTGTTACCACTCCCAATGCCCTAACCATACAGCACTCTTACTTCTCTGTATTTTTTTGGAAATCATATCCATTATTTTGAAAACATCATTTGAAATCCTAAAGAAAGAATGAAACACAGTATTGTGGTATTCCAAAGTAATATCTCTTGTTTATAACCATATAAATTTCGTCCCCTGGCTCTACAGGGCTTATATAATAGAATAGAGTTATTTTAACAGTGCCCTGTTAAAGAAGAAGCAAAATGTTCAACTCATTTTCTCCAGTGGGAGGGATGCACGGCCTCATGTGAGAGAGGAACATGCCTAAGTTATTACTGCAGGAAAGCCATCTGTCAAAGCCTGCTCATTCTGGCATGGCAAATACCACTGGTGAGATCACAGAGTCAGATTCTGCTTGCAATTACTGGTGAAGGACCTTGGATACAGGCAGCCTGCTATCAATTATTACCCTGGCCTCAGACACTTGGACTTGTCAAGTTCTCTGTGTCTTCTGTTTTGTAACAGTAAGAAAAAGGCTCTTCATGACTGATTCTTGGAAGTTTTTCATGTGTTGTGTCACTCCTCAGTGTCATTAACAATTCAATTAAAATTTCACAGCCCACGTTGGGCAGATGAAGACTGGGTGGGAGGGAGAGGGGGCCCCCACTAGAAGAGGAGGAAAGATTGCCGAGCTGGTTACAGTGCTCCAAGACAGATAAAGTGAATCCAATATTGAAATTTCTTTGACTTCAGAATTCATGCTTTCATGTGTCTACCATCCGACAGGACACCGTCTATCACCCTGAGAAGCTAACGGGTTTGATGTTTGCACCCTGCTAGGGATGTGGGGACAAAGGAGGAATTTCAGGCTGGCTGGAGTCAAAACTTCACATTACTTCATTATTTTCAGGGGACAAGCTCCCCATCAGGAAAGTTTGTTGGGTTTTTTGTCAGTGGTTGGGTTTTTTTTGTTTTTTTGTTTTTTGTTGGACAATTGATGAATTCTTTGGAAATGACCCAGGCCTGGTGCCTTACTGTGTAGAATGTTCCAGAAGTCACAGAGTCGGGGGCTTTTTGTGTGTGGATCTCTGGGTTTGCTCTATTGTCTTGCTTTCAGAGTGGGGCTGTCCAGAAGCCTACAGAGGGAAATTGGACTGACCACAGTCAAATCCTCGAAGAAGGCGGATGGGGAAACTCTCATGCAGGGTGGCTAGAAACAAGAATGACATGCTTCTGTCATTATTAACTCTATGAGAGTGCAAACACCTCTTTGTTCCTCTGAATAGGGGGGAGGGGGTCCCACATCCTCACGTGCTTTCAAGCATCCCGAGGATTGGGTTGGGAGGGAGAAGAATTAAAAAAAAGTTGCAGGCTTAAGACTTCTGAGGCAGCTTTCTCTCTAACTCCCTCAATGAGTTTAGTCATGCAAGGAAAAGATTCTTTAAAGTTACCAAAGACCTTGTTTAATGCCCAAGAAAATGCAGACTGTCAGCACTCTTTGTGAGGTTCTGGTGGCTTAACTCTGTCCCCCAATACACTGGTGACCCTCCACCTCTCATTCACTAGGTTCTTTTTTGACACAGAGCTCTGGATTATTGTCTGATTTCCTTCTAGGTAAAAGGGGATTAAGCGTCCAGCTGCACTTGCTGATACACAAAAGGGAAAATATAGTTTAACCACCAGATTTATCAAGATAATTTTTCTTCCACACACTAATTAATAACATTAGCCAACATTGCCCTTGGCATGGGGAGGCCGGGGAGGGGAGAGACATGTCCCCCTCAAAGTATCAGAAACAGGAGTTGACAGTTCAAGGCAAAAATGATTTGCATGTAAATTCTGATCAAAAGCAAGTCTGTACCCTGAAGTTGTCAAGTTTTGCTACCAATCTGACATTTAAATGGGCTATAGCAAAACTTGATTTAAACTGAAGAGTTAAAAAACATGGCAACTCAATTACCCCCTAGCAGATCAGATCTGGCAGCTGAGGTCAAACTTCTCACCCTGCCATTACATTTCTCAATACCTGATGCTTTAAACAAACACTATGTATTCCTCCTACAATCCTGGAAGAAAATGCGTTTCTCAGGGCTCCCTACTGTGTCCCAGATTAAAAAATAAAGTTTCACTTGTGTGGGATCTTGGGCCATTTTCCCCATTAACATTTCTGAATAAATCAGATGATTTTTAAAATGGTCTCACAGAGGGGGGAAGTCTTTGCTTTAAAAAAAAAACTTTTCTGTACACTGAATGATTTTTTTAAACTACCATTGCATTACAGGGAAAATACTGGCCTAGATGAACACTAACATAGTAACTTTGACTCCATATACATCATTTTTAATTTGAATTGAATTTTTGCCTTTGCTTTTAATCTATGTAATGTTTGAGTTGGGCAGAACACTAATTCAGATGAGAAGGAAAACCAGTTCTAACTTTGCCCTAAATTAAGCAGAGATGAAATATTGGGAGGCCTAGAATGGGCTCCTGAACACAGGAAGTGGCCTCTATGGCTTCAATTCAAGCCAATGGCATTAATACTTCATTGTCTCCTGAATTCATTCACATCCTGCACCCTCTATGAAAACCTCCCTCACCACTTGAGACCACAGAGATCTCTTCCTTCCCCAAACTCTTATAATGCATTGTTTCTATCATACATATGGTATATTTCTATTCCCTTGCAACATCATTTTTTCTACCTTTCCATGTTTATGTTGTCATATTTTTATTAACTGAATTTATCTGGTAGGTATGTCTTGATCCCCTTATTAGATTGCAAACTCCTGCAGATAGAGATGAGTGTCTCTAGATTTCCTTCATATCCTGTGACACATAGAACCTATCATGACTTGTACTTAGTAGGTGCTCGGCCATCTCAGAGCTGGTGGGGACGTCAGGGGCCATCTTCTCCAATCCATATTTGAACATAAATCCCCCCAACAACATACTCCAATAAGTGGTCATCCTAACATTGGCTGCTTCTGATGAAGATATGTACCTTAAAGTGGTTAAAGACAGAGGGAAAGGACTCATGTACAAACATATTTAGCCACCATCAAAACAAAGCCTGTCAATTAAGAAATAGTTAAAGAAATACCAATTCAATGAAATGTTATTAGGCTATTTTTTTTTTATTTTGGGGTTATTTTTTTAAATGACAAATGTGAAGAATTCAGAGAAGTTTAAAAAAAACAACATGAACTGATGCAGAATAAAATGAGTAGAACCAGGAAAACAGTTTACACAATGATCAAAATACTGCAACAGAAAATGACTTTGAAAGACTTCAGAACTTGAATCAATGCAGCAACTAACCATGACTTACAAAGACTAATGATGAAGCATGCCTCCTGGATCTTCAAATAGAGGTGATGGAATGGTAGTGCAGAATGTGACAAATATTCAGATATGACCAATATTTACTTGGTTTTCTTGATTCTACTTATTTGGAACAAGGGAGAGTTTAGGGGAGAGTAGACTGAGGAAATAAATTAGAGGGAAGAAACAGATACTCTCCCCAAATAGTATCAATAACAAATTATAAAAATACAAAAGAAAACCCTCCTCAAAAAATCATTTTACTAAAGGGATTTGTTCTGTGATGTTTAGATTCAGTCAAAAGATCATACGGCATGATGGTTGCAGGGTCCCCACCTCTGCACCAAATGATCTCAAAGGCCCCGTATGGCTCTAAAACTATAATCCTACAAGCATCTTTCTTATGGGATGTAAACAAGGGACTTGCTAAAGACCTATTTTAGGGACAGTACAATAAAAGCACAGTCTTTCATTTATAAGAATCTAATCACTAACAGAACAAAATAAATAAGTATGTAAAGATAGATGTAGCTAATAAATGTCTTGAGCTGGATGTGGATACAGAAACAAATCTTCCTTTTCCTCCTCTTTACTCTTCACCAAGTCCAAATTGCAAAGCCCCAATCCAGCATCACTATCCTCCCTTCATTGGCCTGTCCTTTCCTCCTCCTCCTCTCAGGGAACACAGAATTCCCCTAACCTGACCCACTGGAAATTCACTCTAACATACTTCTTTGGTCCTTGGTGTGGTTTAGGTGTTTTCAGCCATATCCAAATCTTCGTGACCCCATTTTTGGAGTTTTTTTGGCAAAGATACTGGAGTGTATGGCCATTTCCTTCTCTAGTTCATTTTACAGATGAGGAAACTAAGTCAAATGGGGTTAAGTGACTTTCCCAGGGTCACACAGCTAGTAAGTATCTGAGGTCAGATCTGTAGTCAGGAAGACCTGAATTCAATGTTCTATCTACTGCTAGCTGCCCTGGTCCTTGCTACTGCCCATCAAGATTTAATTTTGTTAATATCTCCCAAGGAAGCTATTTCAGACTTTTTCTTTATGTTCTCAATACTAAATTCCCCAAACTCCTATCTCAAGGCTGCATAATTTAATAGTATCAAAAATGAACAGTTACAGCTCTGGTGCTCACATAGTTAAAATGTCAGAGGCAGGTCTCTCCTAACTCCATGGTTGCCACTACAACACTCTCTGCCCTCAAATTCATTTTTTCACCTATTAGCTGTACTATACAATTGGCACTTTACTAAATATTACACTGTGCTCCAATAGCAACAAGTAATTTCATACTTTATTTCATATCTGCATATGATTTTGAGCTAATAATTACTGTATATGTCGGTCTATTTGTGTACGTGCAGACTCATTACTACATGCATGCCTGTCTGGCTCTCCCAACTAGACTTTAAACTCCATGTGGCCAGGGCCTATCTCCTATTCATTGCTTTTGTATCTTCATAGCACCAAGCATAAGGCAGGGGCCAGAGTAGCCACTCAGTAAATACTTGTGGATTGCCTGGAACTTGGGTGATCTTATTATAGGGAGAGTTAAACAGACAGCCCTTGCCCACGAAGGTTTACAATCTGTGTCTCATCTATTGACAAACATCCCCAAAATGATACACAGACAACTGCCCATAAACCATAAACACTAAGCAAATGCCTAAGATGGTTTAGATTGTGTGCAAACAAAGAATGGATCCAAGTGGAGGCAGGTGGGATTTGGAGTAATTAAGACATCTGTGCATCTGGGAAAGGGCCCTGGACGGTTGTCACCTTCCTTCTGAGGCTTCCCTCACTGTCTGTTCAGTTAAAGATATTAAACACCTACTTTGTAAAGAGAATGTGAGAGATGCTAAAATAAAATCCGGGTCTGAACCCCACAGGGTGTGCAACTGAAGAAGGCAGTAGATAGGGTGTAATAAGAAAGGATCTGCAATCTAAATGGGCATTATACATAATCATTTTTATCTTTATTTAGCAAGCAAATCTTCTATGCCCAGAAAAGTGACTTGCCCAGGGTCATACACACAGTAACTGGCAAAGTATTTCAAAAACACATTTTTTTTCAAGTGCGTGTAAATGCTATTACAATCAATAAAATACAAATTTGTTTTAAAACATTACTGTATCCTGAACTTCCTTTTAGCAAATTTTTTTTCCTATGGATCCCAGGCATTTTTTTTCCACATTAAAAAGGGGTCTATTTATTAGAAAAGGCTGATAGCCACCAGACTGCATGATAACTCCCTTTTCTCCATAGCCACCCACCCATCCACCACCGCCAAAAGGTAGAGGAACTCGGAATGAGAGCACAAGGCATACTACTTTTAACAGTGAATCACAAAGCAGCAATGGGAGCAGTTAATCCCACAGATTCTCAGTTTCTTGCCATGTAAAATAAGAGTTGACTTCCCCGGGATGGTTATGATATCAAATAAAAACTAAGTCAGCCCAGTATGAATTCAAACTACCAAGTGAATTTATGTTATGCTGCCTGCTTCTTATTGACAAACTATACATTAAGCAATTTACAAAGAACACATATGCTACTTTGTGAGGGATGGATGGTCAGAAGAGATACTTCAGCCTTAATCTGGAGCCAGTTCAAACATCAAAAAAAGAAGCTGATGGAACACCACGTGCTTTCTATGCCATTGGGCCGACTGCAATTCTTCCTTTCCCAACCTGTAATATCAAGGGACCCTCCAACCCCAAGAATTAACATCCCTTTGACTTCGTGTAACCTTATATTTTTTTTCTAAGTCTTTCACATATATTCATTCTCTCATTTGAGCAGATTAAAGAAAGTATTACTATCCAAATTTTACAAATGAGTAAACTAAGGCCTAGAGAAGTTAAATGACTTTACCCAAGGTCACACAAGTGAGTACCAAGAATGTTGGACTCTGGGTCAGAAATGATCTGGGTTCAAATCTTGGTTCCTTGTAATCACTAGTTAGGTGTTTGGTGGGAGGAGGATGTTGTAACTTTCATTGCTGCCATTCAACAAAACATCTTTTCTTTTGAGCTGGAGTGTTCACTTTGTGGACGATTCACCTCCCTTCACCATGACATGGCACTGGTTGTAGGCCATGCCTTCAGTGTCCTGTCCCTTACTTCTGTCTCCCAGTTTCCATGGCTCTCTTCAAGATTCTGCTTAAAGCTCTTCTGTAGGAAGCACTTCCCAAATGCCAGTGCCTCCCTCTCTGAGATTTCCTACAATAATCTATTTTGTCATTGTTGTTGTTGCTGAATCATTTTTCAGTCACATCTAACGCTTCGTGACCCCATGTGGTGTTTTCTTGGCAGAGATACTAGAGCGGTTGGCCATTTCCAGCTCATTTTACAGATGAGGAAACTGAGGCAAACAGGGTTAAGTGACTTGCCCAGGGTCACACAGCTAGTGAGTGTCTGAGGCCAGATTAGAACTCAGGAGGAGGAGACTTCTTTACTCCAGGTCTAGTGCTCTCTGCACTGAACCGCCTAGCTGCCCCTGTATATATCTTGTATGTACCTAGTTATTTACATATCTTATTTAGTCCTCACAACTACCCTATGAGATAAGTAATATTATTAGCCGCATTTTTACAGAGGTAAACAGAGGTTAAGTGACTTGCCTAGGGTCTCACGGCTAGTAAGTTTCTAAAGGCAAATTTGAACTCAAGTCTTCCTGACTCCAGAAAAAAAGGACATGAGGATACTACTGGATGACAGGGGGAGAGAAAAGAGTGGCTAAAGATCTTTGTAGAAAGAATAACTGTAAACTTCTGTTCCTTTCTCAAAGATGTGAACCATGTAACTGAAGATTCACCTGACCATTCAATATAATGTATGTAGTATTCGTACTAGTAGTAGTGGTGGTGGTGGTAGTAGTAGTAGTAGTAGTAGTAGTAGTAGTAGTAGTAGTAGTAGT
>NW_027187339.1:2573909-2601318 GCF_028583685.1 Petaurus breviceps papuanus | reverse complement strand
GTAGTAGTAGTAGTAGTAGTAGTAGTAGTAGTAGTAGTAGTAGTAGTAGTGGTGGTAGTAGTAGTGGTGGTGGTGGTGGTGGTGGTGGTGGTGGTGGTGGTGGTAGTAGCTAATACATACCACTTTAAGGTTTTCAAAGCACTTTACATATAGCACCTCATTTACCCTTACAACAACCCAAAGAGGTAGGTGCTGTTATTATTCTTATTTTACAAATGAGGAAACTGAGGCAGATGATGGTTTCATGACCCGCCCTGATTCACACAACTTGTAAAAACATACAGTTGGATTCCAACTCAGATAGGATGCTCTATCCCTCTAAGACTTAAAGGTTCTTCTTATAATTATCCCTTCACAAATGCAAAGGTTTCCCCCTCATGCTGCATGCCCTTTCTGCTTAAAGCTAAAAATCAGATTTGCTATTGCCAAAGCTCTGGATGACAGACAAATTAATCTTTCTCTTCCTGGGTTCACTTCCGGGGCAGCTGGACCACTGATCTGGTCCTAACAAGGACGATGTCTGTACAAGCTGTCACTCATAGACAATGCTTCCATGACTGCAGGTGAATTAATTATTCCATCATGAGAATTTATTTATTCTGTATTTCTAGGTACATGACTCCAGATCCAGGATATGGAAGATATCACGGGCAAAGGTTGCCCCTTAGATCCCTCCTGGGAGAGTATAGGACAAGATATAGTCCTCAAAGTAAAGTCCTAAGGATTGCTAGGGCACCTTATAGCAGAAAAGTAGAATCAGGAACAGCAGATAAGACTGACCCACCCAGGCCAGCCACGTCCCATTCACTGACCCAGCCACAATTACCAACACAGGCCCAGGATCCAAAAGGAATTGGATTGAGCCCCTAAAACCTCAAGGTTCTGGGAAAATAAACTGTCATTTATTATTTATTGTTATTTATAAATTATCATATATAATACAAACTGTTAAACATTATCAATAAAATCTTCAAGAAAGATAGACATCCTTTCTCAAATATATTGTATCGAGGATCAGAGACTCAGAGCTGAAAGCAAAGTGAGAGGTCATCTAGTCCTTCATTTTACATATGAGGCAGTGGTACCCCAAAGAGGTTTATGACTTGCCCAAAGTCACACTTACTAGCTGCGTGACCCTGGGAAAATCACTTAACCTTGTCTGCGTTTGTTTCCTCATCTGTAAAATAAGCTGGAGAAGGAAATGGCAAACTACTCCAGTATCTCCACTAAGAAAACTCCCAATGGGAAATTCTTTGGGGTATTTTAACTGATGGCCTGTGTAAGAGAAGGTACAGATAAGAAAGGCTTTCCTCTTCCATACCTCCTGGTAAGTCCCTTTGCTCAGAGGTCTTGGAAGCAGCCTGTAATCCCTTTCTTCCAAGATATTACAATAGTGATAACAAAGAACTTCTAGAAACTCTGGCCAGTAGGTAAAATCTGTCCAGCCTACTCGATACACAGGGAGGGGAGGGGCCCTGACGTCACTTCACTAAAAGTCAGAGAAAGAATGGCATTGAGATTTTTGTTTCATTTCAATGGAATGCTTGCCATTCCCAACTAGAGTTCTATTCTCCCCAGACCTTGAGCTTCTCCATGCCATCAAGTTAGGTACTAGAGAATTGTATGTACTCTTCTGGTCACTTCTAGTACCACCTGGGCAACATAATGGAAAAAGTCCACAAATACTGAATACTAGACTTTACATGAACCTGTTTTAGTGACCCAAAATAATCTGCTATGATTCAGTCCAAGGATTATGGTATAGTCAACTTAAGGGCCTTAAGACTGAACTCTGGGGCAGGTAGGTGGTGCACTAAATACAGCACTAGCCCTGAAGTCAAAAGAACATGAATTCAAATCTTAATTCAGACACTTACTAGTTATATGGTCCTGGGTAAGTCACTTACCCCCAATTGCCTCTTTAAAAAAAAAATGAACTTTATTGAAATGGCACCTGAATAGCCAGGAAGATACTTGACTGAGGAAGGAAACAGATCTTGGGCAAGGGGAGCAACCATTCTCAAGATATGTTTTATCTTTCCTAGCCCAGCTTAATTGTATTCCATCAACCATAAACATGAAAGATGCTTTCTCTTTGTTCCCCTCTAATTTTTTTAATTGTGTGAGTCTGTATGCATTTGCCATATGTGGTATAAAATACTGATCTAAACCTAATTTCTGCCAAACTGTACCTCCCCTTCCCAGTTTTTGTTAAACAGCAAATCCTTCCCTCAATAATTTATTTTCTTTGCTTTAACAAACAAGAGACTGCTATATTCAATTGCTTCAACCACACTCCATCCTTCTGAAGCAGCCAGGTACCTCTAAGTTCACAATACTGTGTCAAGTGTTATCCAAAGGTAATTTCAAAACACCATAGGGTACTGCAAAGTCATGGCCTCAGATCCCTGAGAGGTTGGATTAGTCTAAAGAACTGTGTAGAATTAATGCAGAGTATTTTCCAAACATAAATAATGGCAGTGGAAAAAACACAAACAACAACAAAAAATAAGCTTTTTATCAGAAACCCCTGAGATCTTTCTGAAAAATATTTATTTAACTCTAACCAGGTTTTCAGGGCTTCCCACAAATCATAGCTGAACAGTGGGAAACAATGTGAGAAGTTATGTTCTGCCTTTGAACATTTAAGCATTTTTAGCAATATTATTTGCCAGCATAAATATTTTCCCCATAACTTTATATTTAAAATAGGAGTGCACCAAACCGGGACTTATAATGTGCTAAGGAAACAGATCAGTCTGAGGTATTCATGACTTCAGTCATTCTCTCATAAAACAACAGATGAAATAAAATGTATGACATTCCCAAAGAGGGAGTTTCTCGTGTAATTCATCTTAAAATGCAATATTCTGTCATCTAAGGTAACACTTACTGAAAGCAACCATCAATACTTTTTGTCAAAAACCCGTACTCTGTGTAAAATGTTCCATCAATCTCTATTTACATAAAACAAAAAACTTTCAGTATGGCTCGAAAACACAGCCAGGAAGCATCTCCATTGCCTGTGTTCATGCTCTGTTGAAAAATGATTTTGACTGGCACCAGGAAAATAAAGACAACCTTTCCAGGAAGGCTTTTAGGGAGGGGAAGACTGGAGAGGAAAATACTCTACTTTATTTGGCATATGTCCTTTTGGATTTGTTGTTGTTGTTTTTAATGGGGAGAAAATGTATAGGCTTTTATCTTTAAATTTAATGCTGTTTTTTTTTAAAGGAATATATAAAGGCCTTTCCTTCCCATTTATGCCTGGAATTCCCTCCACAGTCTTTACTTAAACTGCATTCTCTTATGCTTACTAATAGGAGATACAGGGGTGAAATCATGCTACAGGCCTGCATTCCAGAATGCCTATCACAAATCTGGACAATTAACATAGGTACCTCTCCACGTTTCCCCTTCTTTCTTAAATATTTTGAGGTCATGGACCCCTTTGGCAATCTGATAATGCCTATGGACCCCTTATCAGAATCGTGTTTTTAAATGCATGAAAAAAAATCCATGGGATTACAAAGAAAACCAGTTATGCTGAAATACAATTAACAAAAAGAAATTTTTTTTAATTTTACAGACCCCAAGTGAAAAATTCTGCCAGTACTTCCTTATGCCAAAGGTAAATCACGGCTGGTGATATTTATAAGATGTACAAATTAAGCCTTTCACACCATGGAACTGAAAAGCAAACTCAGCTTGGTTTACAAGGTAGAAATCTACAAGCTTCTTCCTAATACCTGTAGGTTCACACACACAGAGTTCTGCCAATATTTGACCTCCTTGCTTATCCTTAAACAAAACTTTCAGGGCCACTAGGCGGCACAGTGGATAGAGCATTGGCCCTGGAGTCAGGAGAACCTGAGTTCAAATCAGACCTCAGACACTTACTACCTGTGTGACCCTCGGGCAAGTCACTTAATCCTTATTGCCTCCCAATAAAATAAAATAAATAAACAAGACAATCTCCCATGCCTGGAATTCTCTCCATCCACATCTCTACCTCTTGGCTTCCCCAGCTTCCTTCAAGTCCCAGCTAAAAATCTCACCATCTATAGGAAACCTTTCCCAATCCTCATTAATCCCACATTCTTTTTTTTTTTTTAATTAATTTATTTCCTTTTAGTTTACAGGATTCAATTCCACAATTCCTTGAGTTTCACATTTTGTCACCCTCCCTCCCCTCCCCACCATGGAGGCATATCGTCAAGTATAGGATCTGTAAATACTTTCACATTATACATTAGTCAGGTTATAAAGACAGATTGTATCAGATGGAATGAAAAATGGTAAAGAGGACATAAAACCAAATAAGAGAAGGAAAAAGATCAAGTATTTTGCTTCCACCTGGATATAAACTTAGTTCT
Organism: Petaurus breviceps papuanus; assembly: GCF_028583685.1. Taxonomy (NCBI): domain Eukaryota; kingdom Metazoa; phylum Chordata; class Mammalia; order Diprotodontia; family Petauridae; genus Petaurus; species Petaurus breviceps. The sequence goes on along the minus strand of NW_027187339.1, from coordinate 2,596,942 downwards.
TTCTAGTTCTTTCTCTGGATGCACATAATTTCTCTCCATCATGAGTCTTTTGGAATTGACTTATATCACTGCATTGCTGAGAAGAGTCCAGTCTATCAAAGTTGGTCATCACACATACGTTGTGTCTGTAATTGTGTACAAATTTCTCCTGGTTCTACTCTTCTCACTCAGCATCAGTTTGTATAAGCCTCTCCAGGTAAATATGAAGACCGTCTGCTCCTTGTTTCTTATACCACAATAGTATTCCATAACATGCATATACCACAACTTGTTCAGCCATTCCCCAATTGATGGGCCCCCCCTTAATTTCCAATTCTTTGCCACAACAAAAAGAGCTGCTATAAACATTTTTGTACATATAGGTCTTTCTCCCATTTCTATGATCTCTTTGGGATATAACCCTAGGCGTGGTATTGCTGAATCAAAGGGTATGAAAGTATTTATAGCCCTTTGGGCATAGTTCCAGATTGCTCTCCCACATTCTTCCCTCTACAGATTATCTCCAGTTAATCCCATATTTTTGTTCCCATGTGGTCTCCCCATTAGATTGTAAACTCCTTGAGGGCAGGGACTATCTGCTGTCTTTCTTTGTATCCCTCATGCATAGTACCATGCTTGACTCAGTAGTGCTTAACAAATGTTTATTAACTGACGATTGATAATAACTAGACCCAGGCCTAGACGAGAATGCCTAGAAAAAACCAGCAGATTGAAATCAAGGGGTAAAGAAAAATTTCTCAGTCCTATTTTTTCATTTAGGTATAGTAGGTCTGCTTCCCCTCTTCTCCATATTCCCTTGGTTGAGACAGTAAGGGATTTGGGGGTGAGGGGAAGCTACATGGGAGAAGCATTTCCATTAATTAAAAGTTTAAGTTAAATTTAAGATAGGCAGGAAATTGTTCAGTAGTACTAACAGTGGTAGTAGTAACAGTGGTAGTAAGGATTAAGTGACTTGTCCAGGGTCACACAGCTAGTAATATTAGTAACAGTGGTGATGATGGTAGAGGGACAGAAGGAGCAGCAGTAGCAACAGCAGCTCCTGACTTTTAGACAATACTTATAAGGTCTGCAAAGTACTTGACACCTATTGTTATTTAAGCCACATAAGAGCCTTCCTCCTCTCTGCCTCCTGGCTTCCTTCAAATCCCAGCTAAAATGTGAGGTAACTACTGCAAGTATTATTACCCCCACTTAACAGATGAGGAAAATAAGTCACAGAGAAGTTAAGTGACTTATCCAGGGTCACACAGCATCAGAGGCTAGATTCCAACTCAGCCCTTTCTTAATCCAAGTCCAAAATTCTACCTACTATGTTACACCTCCACTGAATCATTCCACAAATACTTCTGAGCATCAACTGAGTTCCAGGTACACAGAAGACATGGTATGAGTAGGCAAGAAGAGACAGAAACAAATATGGATAGGAAAAGAAACAGGCCCAGATAACAGAAGATCCTGAAAATCTTTCAGACAAAATTATCTCACTCTTCCTAGAATCACAATATTTTAGAAACGGAAGGAACCTTTAAGATCCTCTAGGCCAATGTCCTCATTTTACAACACAGATGGAAATATCATGCATCTGGTATCAGAAGATCTGGGTTCAAATTCCTGTACTAAAAAGTATGAGCTGCGTGACCCTGGGAGCCCCAGTTTCATCTGTAAAACCATAGTGTGGTACTAGATGCACTAAGTCTTACTGAGGTGCATACCAGTTTTATATCTAAACTATGGTCCTATAGTCTAAAACTAAAGTCCAAATGATCTCCCCATCTTTACAGAGAGAATTAACTGAGAACCAGAGCACTCCAGTTTCTGCTACACCAAGGCATCTTCAGGCAGCTGGGGGATGGATCATGAACAAGCACTATCTACTTAAGGTAAGAGGATGGGCAGGAAAGCTCAAGGCAGCCAGGGAGAGAGACAGGGGAGATTTCAAGTGAATTCAATAAGAATTCTTCCTTGAGTTAGGGTCACCTCATTTCTCTTACACTCACCCTAATTTACTCCAGGGTTTGTTCCTAGGACCTATGCAAATGTGCATGGCTGAATTATTCTGGAGATGCTTTAAAAGTCCTTCCACGACCACCTTCAGCTTCTTCATCCAGGTCTACAGTAAGGGTTAGTGACTACAGAGTTGGGAAATTAACTGAATATATTGGAGGGAAAAAGCGAAGTCAGACAAACATCAACAAATAGGAACATCTGAGCTTCCTTCCCCCAGGATGATCCCAGGAATGAGATTATGTTTGCTCTCTACAGAAGAGCCTACCAAGACACAGAGAGGCTCACCCCCAATAGTTTGGCCACTTGGTAATGAATTCTTTGGCCACAGCAACCCATGAAGCAAAGAAAATACAAAAGGACAATCAGCCCTGTGCAGCTGCTACATTTCTGCAATGATAGCGTCAGGGTGGGTGAAGAAGTAGCAGAGGGTATAAAGAATCACATGCAAAAAGTATGAACTTAGCCACTAGGGCTATATATGAGATCTGTTATCTGTTCACTTCCACACCACTTTCTATGTAAAACCTTTCCTGAACCCTCCAGGTGCTTGTATCTTCACCCCTAAATCACATATACCTATTTTAAAACACATATATATACAAATGTGTGTCTATATAACATGTGTGTATTACACATATATAGATACCGTGTTTCCCCAATAATAAGACACTGTCTTATTTTTTTGGACAGAAAAACACCAGAGGGCTTATTTTCAGGGGAGGGCTTATTTTAATGAACATTGACAGCAATTTTAATAAACAGGTAAATGTGAACAAAAAAATGTACCTTTATTCAATAAGCAAATCACTGGGGAAGAACAGAATGACACGCTCACTGCTGCAGCTCTGATTGGATGCAGCTCGGAGCGCGGCATGCATTTCACCTGAGGGGGAGGGGGGACGGTGCATACAGAGGGTACCGTAATGTAGCGTGTAGCGCAGGGGATCACCTTCACTACAGTAGCAATCTCAATAGGGCTTATTTTCGGGGGAGGGCTTATTTTAGAGGAATCTTACACAGTAAGGGGAGGGCTTATTTTCGGGATAGGTCTTATTATCGGGGAAACACGGTATGTGTGTGTCACTACATATATGCATGTGTATATATGTGTGTGTTACAGAGAGATGGGGATGGGGGTGGACATGGGGATGGCAATAAGGATGGGGACAGAGTTCCTTGAGGGCAGGATGGTTTTGTTTGTATTTTTGTATACTCAGCACCTACCACATAGCATTTAATAGTGCTTGGTGATTAACAGGTTGAAAAATAAATGATGGTGCAGCTAAGTGGTGCAGTGAATAGAGCACCGGCCCTGGAGTCAGGAGGACCTGAGTTCAAATCCAGCCTCAAACACTTAACACTTACTAGCTATGTGACCTTGGGCAAGTCACTTAACCCCAACTGTCCTCAAAACAAAAGAAAGATAAAAGAAATGACAACACAAATGTGTGGGGTTTTTTAATTAACTTTTTATTCATTAATTTTATATATCATATAATTTTATTTAATTTTTTATTTTAATAAATTGTATTTATTTAATTTTCTTAATTAATTTTTTTTAAATCTCCCCCTCCCTCCACATTCCTCACATTCCCTTCCCCCATTGAGAAAAAAAGAAAAACAACAGCCATGTTACAAACACATATAGTCAACAAAACAAATTCTCACATTGGCCACATCCCCAAAAAGTGATGTTTCAAATTGTACCCTGAGTCTATCACCTCTCTGTCAAGAGGTGGGCAGCACATTTCATCACAAGTCCTCTGGAATAATGACTGGTCACAACAATGACCAGACTTCCTAAGTCACTCAGGCTTATTTGTCTTTATAATGTTGTTGTTATTATATGGATTATTCTCCTAGTTACATTGACCTCATTCTCCATCAGTTCATACAAGTCTTCCCAGGTTTCTCTGAAACCACATCCTTCAACAAGTCTTATACGACCAAGCTGATGCAATAATTATTCCTCAATTAGCTTGTAACAGCAAGCACCCTGAAATCCCCAGGGTGGCTGCCAACACAGGTTCTTAAATCTGCTTTTCTAAAGGAAAGCAACTCAAAATGGGTTAACAATCTTGCTTTAATCAAACATATGTAATTTACCTAATTCAGGGGGAAAAGTTCAGCACCCCGAACTTCAGAGAATACAAACAAAGGTTATAAGCAGACAGAGAAACATCAGCAGACAGGCCTCCAACTGTCTGACCATTACATCCATACCTACTCAGTCACCAGAGAGGGAAGCACCAACATCTGGGTTTTCAAAGCCCGGGGGGTGGGGGGGGGGAGGCTCAAAGAGTGCCCAGAGTCTCATCTGGTCAAATCACACCACACTTGTCAAAGTGAGCCCCAAAACTAAGCCTCACATCAGGGTTTATATAGCCTTCTCCTTGCTCAGAGAATGTCACAACCCTCTTGACCCACTGCCCAATCACAGAGCACCAAGGTATGGGCTTTCCTGAAAACCAGGCCTCCTGCCACAGGCTCCAGGTGCACTTAAGCCTATCAAAGGGCCTCAGGGAAGGGAAGATCTTAAATTCCCATTCCTATAACAAAGCTATTTGCATATTGACTTAATCAGAACAAAGATCAAAGCTAACAAAAAGCAAGAAGAAAGAATTTTCAAAATCAATCAACAAGCATCCCTTAAGTTCCTACTAAGTACCAGGAACTGTGCTATGTGCCAGGGGTACAAATACAAAAGCAAGACAGTACTTGCCCTCAGTCAACTTACATTCTACTGGGTGATACAGCATGTTCTCAGACAAGCAAATACTAGGATACCCAAACACTTACACATATAAACAAAATACAAGAATGAGGAAGAAGGGGGCCCTTGAGTTGAGCCTTGAAGGAAGCTAGGGATTCCAAGATGAAGAGTGGAAGAAAAAGAACACTCTAGACATGGAAAGCAGCCTGTAAAAAGTCACAGAGAGAGGAGATAGAATATCATGTTCAGAAAACAACAAGCAAGCCTGTTTGGCTGGCAGAGAGTATGTGGGAGGGGAGTGATGTGTAATTAGCCTGGAGAGATGGCCTGGAACCAGACAGCAAAAGGCTTTAAATGACAAGCAGAGGAGTTTGTTTTTTGATCTAAGGGCAATCTTAAAAGAGGACTTAAAATTGGAAGCTGGGTTTAAAAAAAGAAGCCACATGGGGCAGCTAGGTGGCACAGTGAATAGAGCACTGGCCCTGGAGTCAGGAGGACCTAAGCTCAAATCCAGCCTCAGACACTTAACACAAAAACTAGCCATGTGACCTTGGGCAAGTCACTTAACCCCAATTGCCCTATCCTCCCCCCTCCAAAAAGCAAAAAAATTAAAAATTAAAAAAATTTAAAAGGAAGCCACTGAAACCATCCTTTACATGCAAAGATGTTACAATACTGACCTGACTATGGAACATCTTGGCTATGCATGTTTTTCCTAGTGAGGCAAAGAGGCCAAAGGCACCAAAAAATTCTTGAACCTTATTGTTATCAAAAAAGGTAACCAAGAGAACATCAAAAACTACTGACCCATATACCTACTTAACCATCTATATAAAACTTTTATGAGAAAGATCTATGCCAGGGGTGGGCATCCTACAAGGCCCAGCACCTAAGAATGCTTTTTTACATCTTTAAATAAAGTTTTATTGCATTTTAAAATGTAAAAAACCATTCTTAGCAGGCAAAGGGTTGGATTTGGCCCTGGGGCCACAGTTTGTCAATCCCTAAACCAAATACACAAGGGTATCCTTGAGGAGCTCATTAGAACGTTCTACAGGTGTATTCCAGAAAAGGAGAGAATATAAGATCCCACTGTACTTATCTGTTTGTTGACTGTTTTCAAAAATTGATTCAGCAAAGTAAAGTAAAATCTGTAAAGGCTCTTTTCCAACAAGGTATCTCACATACATGTGTCAAAATAATACAAGAGTTCATGAAAGATATAACAACAGAGATAACCTAGATCGATAACCCTCTGATCATAAATATCAGGTAAGGCACAAGACAGGGAGACATGTTTGGCAAAGATATTTGCCACTCTCCTGGAGGAAGCAAGCACCCAAAATGAAGAAGGGCTTTCCTGTAGTTCATGGGGTTCTTCCCTCCTGTTTGTGGATAACACTGAGCTAAAGGAACCAAGTTCCAGAAAGAGTTGATCTTTGTATATGTAATCCTTAATCACTCAAGAGTTTAACTATCTACTCATGGAAAAACCAAATGGTTGAAGAATGGCAATTGTCCAACTATGATATTCAGTTGTATGAACAAACTACGGACTTTACATATAGGTATAAATGTGTGTTTACATGCATACTGTGTGTTTAACAACTGTCACATGGTATATACTGTGTGCTTGTATGTGCATATAAGTATACACATTTATGTATGCAGAAAAACACATATGTGGATAAAGTCTATGGATTGTCTATAAACTACATACCAAAGTTAGACAACAATCATTCTTCATCCACTTGGTTTTTTGCATAGACTAACCTCTTGAGGGAGGATAGTGACTAGCAGCCCAGTTTCATCAGTCAGTCAGTCAATAAGCCAAGCACCATACTAAGTGGTAGAGATACAAATATGAAAAAGAAAGATTGCCCCCACTCCCAAGGAAATTACAATCTAATGGGAGACAACACACAAAAGGAAACTTAAAAGGGGGGTGTGGTGGGGTGGGGTAGAGAAGGTATTGATGGCTTGATGGAGTCCAGTCCAAAGGAGTAGAAGTAGTGAGAAAAGAAGAGATGGCTGGACTGGAAGCCTTCTTTAAATGGATGCTTTAGGGAAAACTCTTTGTTCTACCCTCCAGTCCTCCAACCAGAGAGCAGAGGATAATGAGAGTAATGATAAAGTATGAGCATCAAAGCTCTCCGACTCCCAAGATGATGTTTCCTGGGGGTATGGTGGAGTCTAATCCAAGGAGTGCACTTGGTGGGAAATGTGGCAGGTTTGTGTGTACATGAGTATCATGTGTGTGTACAGACATATGCAGGTACCTATACACTTGTATACCAACACATTAAAATGTGTATACATATTTAAGTATGTGTATATATACATACATATGTATATGTGTGTACATATATATCTTTGCACATGTGTGTATGTGTATATATATATGAGTATTGTGTGTGTTTATATCCTGGACAGATGATACAAATGGATGAGTTGAGCCTAGAAATAAACAGAAAGAAGAGAGAATGTTGGATTGCTTCTGGAAAATCACAAGGTCCTTTTAATGATCCCAAGTTTCATCCTAAAAGCAAAAGTCCACTTTTTATTCCAATATTCTTATGGTGTTGCTATATGGCTGTGAATCAAAGAAAGCTACTGTCACTGTAGAATTAAAATTGAGTATTACTCTGAGGTCAATTAAGGACGTAGTGGACACAAATGTAACCGAAACAAATGAGGAATTACAAAGGAGATGATGTATGAAAGGATGCCATCAAAGTGGTATATAATTTTTTTTAAAAAAAGGGGTTGGCCATGTAGTGATTGTAAGAGATAACCAACTGACAGCCCCTATGGCTGTACTATATTCTCAAGATGGCGGAACTAGTAAAAGGTACTCAGAACACTGAGTCGTCTCTGCTTTTGAACTGATGGAAGGATACAGAGAAGGGTCTGTATAGAGTTGGCAGGCACAAATGCTTCCAGTCTGCATGACAGATGCAGAGAAGAAATACTCAAACAAAAAAATAAAAGCCACGAGCTTTAGCTTCAGATTTGTTGGCCAAAATGCCCACACTGATGATGATCAAAGAGCCTGTTGAGTATGGGAGTGGATCTTAAAGCAGGAAGAAGAAATTTCTGATCTACTAAAAATGCCACTAACACTTCAGATATGGAAGAAACTGAAGCAAAATGAAGAATGTCTCTCTTTCTACAGTCAGAGGAAGAGCAAAGCTATAGGCAGGGCCAGCTAAGGATGGAAGGCAGGACACTTCCAGCAAGTTAGTGCCAGGAGATAAAACCAAGGCAAAAATTAGGCTGAATGTTTCTTATTGGACCCTGGGGAAGGAAAGCAAATTGAACAAGGACAGTGAGCAGAGAGGTCATCCTTTAAGACTGTTCAGAAAATAGTTTTAATTTAGAAGGAAACATGAGAATGATAATTGATCCAAAACAATGAAAGACTTGGAAAGGTCAAAGGAAATGAACATTTTTCAGAAGAAAAAATGCGAATCATCAAAGACCACATGAAAAGTACTTTAAAACACTAACAATAAGGGAAATGCAAATTAAAACATCTCTGAAGTCTCATTCCCCACCCTTAAAATGGGCAAAGATGAGTTTAAAAATGCAGTCACTATTGCTTGGGTTGTAGGAAGACAGGCACAATCACACACTGATAGTGGAACTATGAACTGGTCCAACCACTCTGTAAACCAGTTTAGAGTTATGTAAGGAAAGTCATTAAACTATTCAGCCCCTTTGATCCAACCATCCCATTACTTATTATATATCCCCAAGGAGACCAAAGACAAAAAGAAAGAGTCCTATATAAGACAAAATAGTTATAGTAGCACTTTTTGTGATAGTAAAAAACAAACAAACCTGGAAACAAAATGAGTGTCCCTTGGGTGACAGCTAACAAATCATGGTGTCTGAATGCAGTGGCATGTGATTGTACTATTAACAATGACTAACAAGAGGAATTCAGAGACACGAGAAACATGGGAAACTTTATATGAATAATGCAAAATTAAATATCAACATCAAAAGAATAATATACAATGGAAATGATAACACTAAAAAGCAAATTAATTTTGATAGATTACAATGAATAATTTCAACCCTGGAGAACTTATAACACCTTCATTCTCTTGGTAGAAGGATGTGGTCTCCAGATTGTCTGACAGACTGCTGACCATCAGAACCAGTCACTATATGCCAATTGCCTTTACCTTAATGTATTTTGTTTTGTCACACAGAAGAGTTGGGGGGGGGGGGTAAGGAGTTTTGGGAAAGATTATTGTGGTGTAAAAATAAAAGTATAACAACAAATTGTTTTTTTAAAAAAAGACAAGGACAACTTCACAAGACATTTTCTCTCACAATACCTTTCATGGCAAATGGAAATACTGCCAAATAAATATCACTTTTTAATGACTAAAGGAAGTAAAATTTCTAGGAAAACCTTAACTTCATTCATCCTGAATTATTTCCCAAAGGTAATCCCATTACCTTAATATAAGGTTAACTAAGTTCACAAAGAAAGGGGAGAAATAAAATGGTATATACATTTTCTTAAGAGTCCTATTTTCAGAATCAAAATTCTTCAAAAAGTCAAGCTTGCATTATTCAACTATTTTTGTGGTTAGAGTAGTCGTTTTATGAGCATTTTCTGTCCATCAGTTATGCTAGGTTGGGGGGAAAAACACACACAGTACTTCAGATGCTATTCTGGGGGCTGTACGTGACCCATCTTCCTTCAGTCCCTTCCTTGAAGCTCCAGGCAGCTGGCTCGCCAAGAATTAAAACACAATTTGGAAAACAATCCTCAACTTAAAAGCTGAAGATCAGGAGCCACCATCATCTTCCATCCTCACCACTGAAATTTGACTCACACACACCAAAAGCCAAAAACCACTAAGGGCTAAGGAGATAAAAGATTCAACATCCTAGTCATCATTAGAGCCAGGGGGTTTAGAAACTGTGTAAAATTAGTGGTACAACTTTTCTACTCATTCTTCCTCCTGTTTCGAGGAAAGCACAGTAAAGAATAATTTCCCCAAAATCTGGAGCATCCAAATATGATGACTAACTCATTGTCACAGGCTGTAAATTCCTCAGGATCCCAGAACTAGTGACTATGTCTGTACAGTGGAAAGGGCACAGTATTTTGGAATTGAAGACCCTGTGTTTAAATCCTGGCTCTGTCACTGTCTACCTGACCTTTACCTTTCTGGGCCTCCATTTTGAACTAGATAACCTCTTTGATATCTTCCAGGTCTGGATCTATAATCCTTTAGATGATGCTTACACATACACTGCATACACTGACAAAAGTTTAGTCTTGACGATGGTGCCGGCGAGGTTACCGAACTACAATTATCTGACTTTATGTACCAGATGCATTTCTGAAAAGTTGTGTAAGTCAATTTTTTTGTAAATCAAACCCATTTCAGTGCATCAATATATAAAGAAATCTAGTTGTAAATCTTTTTCTGAAATGAAATTGCTCCCTTAATTATCTTTAATGTTAATCTGGGTTTTCAGACATTTAAATCTGCTGAAAGAAAGAAAAAATCTAGAAGTATTGAAAGAAAGAGAGGAAGGAAGGAAGGAAGGAAGGAAGGAAGGAAGGAAGGAAGGAAGGAAGGAAGGAAGGAAGGAAGGAAGGAAGGAAGGAAGGAAGGAAGGAAGGAAGGAAGGAAGGAAGGAAGGAAGGAAGGAAGTGGGGGAAGGAGGAAGGGAGGGAGGGAGAGAGATTATTTATTAACCACATTCCAGGCATTGTACTAAGTGCTGAGAATACAAATACAAGAAAGGAAGACAGCTCCTTCCCTCAGAGAGCTTACAGTCCAATGGGGGAAGAAAACATAAGGGGAGCTGGAGAAAGAATAATAACAACTGACATCTTTCTAATACCTACTGTGTGCTGGGCACTGTGCTAATCACTTTACAAATATCTCAACTGATCCTCACAACAACTCTGGGAGGTAAATACTATTATTATCCCCATTTTTACAGATAAGGAAACTAAAGCAAACAAAGGTTAAGGCACACAACTAGGGGGCAGCTAGGTGGCGCAGTGCACAGGCCCTGGAGTCAGGAGGACCTGAGTTCAAATCCGACCTCAGACACTTAACACAAAAAAAACTAGCTGTGTGACCTTGGGCAAGTCACTTAACCCCAATTGCCCTACCTTCCCCACTCCAAAAGCAAAAAAAAAAAAAAAGACAAACAACTAGTTAAATGTCAGAGGTTGGATCTGAATTTGGGTCTTCTTGACTCCAGGCTGCAATATATGGTACAGAGATAGTGAAAACATGTAATGGAGGCCTGGTTCCAGACAAAGCAAGATGAAACTCTCACAAACTTTTTTATCAAAGCCCAACATCTTTGCAGAAAGTTAATTAACTCCCCTGAGACTGTTTCTTCATGTGTAAAATGGAGATAATAACAGAGCCTACCTCAAAGGGGACATATAAAGATCCAGTGAGATAATGTATGTAAACCTTACTGCCATTTAAGTATCAGTTATTATTAACACTAACATTATTATTATTATTATTAAAGAGGCAGTACTAATAGAAAGCTAGCTTTGAAGTCACGAGAATGTGGGTTAAAATCATGACTTTGACATATACTGACTATGTGACCCTAGGCAAGTCACTCAACTTCTATAAGACTACCATTGGAAGGGAACATGTGTAATGTTAATGGAACTTAAGATCTTCCTCCACCCATTAATAGGCCTAGCAGAGTCCAATAAGGAAAGCTTGCTTACAGGAGGCTTGCTTCTAGGAAGGCTTTCATACCTTCTGTTAATTTCTAATTAGGCACTGAGTCAGGAGGGCTCTGATGCCCTCTGGCTCTAAAGAGGGTCTGGAGCTGACTCATTGGAAGTGTTCTTGTGATTTGACCAGATGAGACTCTGGGTAGCCATTAAAGAGCCACCCGGCTTTGAAAAACCCAGATGTTGGTGCTTCTCTCTCTGGTAACTATGTATGTATTGCCTTAGTCAGACAGTCAGATCTCTCTGTTGATCTGTGCTAATTTCTCACACAGTTAGAAATCTTGTCTGTTAGTTTTTATTTCTTTGCTTGGATTTTCTCTGTATTTTCTCTGTAACTTCTCTGAAGTTCAGAGTGCTAACTTTTCCCCTGAACTAGTGAATGTAATTAAAAAAAAAAAAAAGACTGTTGACCCCTTGAACAGCTATATCTCCTAGTGATCTAAGAACCTGTGCTAGCTGCTGTCCTGGGTATGCCAGTGTGGTTGCTGCTACAACATGCCAACTTGCATTAGTATAGGGAGTTTATTCACAAGGACATTCCCTAAAATTGATGAAATCACAGATCTAGTTTCCATTACCATGACGATCACCTTTATCATTGTTATTATTGTTGAACTGTGGGAGTAGATAAAATTACCCTTCCCTCTCCAGATAGACCCTAGAAAATGACCAGCAATTTTCCTGAGGTTGGCAGCCTCCAGTGAGCCTCCTTGCCTCCCTTAATATCCCTTACCAAATTTTCCTGACATCTTTGCACAACACATAGACCCCCATACATACACATACACTTAGAAACAATCCTGTTTCAAGGCTTTCTGATTCCATCTTGTTCTGTATCCCTCATTGTACTAGTGAACTGAACACAAGTTGTACCAGCTATGCCCTTCAGGGTCTCCTTTTTCCCTCTTATTGGTACAAAAAGATATAGTTGCTGAAGGCAAGGGATTCCAGAGTCCTGGGAAATTTCTCTTTCTACTCTGGCCCAGAAGGCAGATTTCTTTGATTTGATGAGACCAGATGCATTCAGATAATAACTCCCTTATCTATCTCTTGTAGCTAAGAATATATGATTTTCTCCAAATATACTATTCTCTTTGCACAACCACCTGTGTTGTATGAAGAGCTGTATTTCTTTTCTTTGTTTCACACAATATTGCTTTGAATAATGTTTAGCTTTTGAAGACTGCCCTAAAAATCTGTATAAAAGGAAACACCTATGTCAGGCTCAGGGCAGATGCCATCCATCTTGGTGCCTACCCCATTCAGAATAAAAGGCCACTTGTTTCACTCTTAATATATGACCCCAGCCCCAAGAACCCAGATTGGTGAGTAATGACCTCTTGGGTTCCCTCAAAAATTCCACTACAGCACTTTCCACACATGAAGAAGACTTAAGGATTTCTGAGATGCCTTTTAGCTCAAAAGTTGTATGGGCTTATGAATAAAAGACTCCTTTTGGATTTGCAACTCTCCCCTCTTGCTTGTAGGCCTATCATTGTTTGCAGAACCTGATCCCCTCAAAGACTAAAAAATTACTCCACGGGGCAGCTAGGTGGTGCAGTGAATAGAGTATGGGCCCTGGAGTCAGGAGAACCTGAGTTCATATCTGGTCTCAGACACTTAACACTCACTAGCCATGTGACCTCGGGCAAGTTACTTAACCCCAATTTCTCTGCCCTCCCCTCTCCAAAAAGCAAAAAACAAAAACAAACAAGAAAAGGAAAGAAAAGTTACTCCTAAATTTCAAGCACCTTTACAGATGCCTCCCTCACCCCCAACCCACTGCTAGGCCTTCCCTTTGAGACTACCTTCCATTTATATTTTACCTTGTTATCTGCATATTGTTTCCTTCCATTAGAATGGGAGCTCCTTGAGAGCAGGAACAGGGTTTTTGCTTTGTATCTCTCATAGTAAGTAAACCACATAGGAGGCTCTTAATTGCTTACAGACTGACTGAAGTCCTTTTACAAATTCTCTCTCTGGTCCCAAAAGTCTTGCACAAAGGTTCGGCCGTGACCTACAGAAGCTCAAAGACCTAACAGCACAAAGATGAACAGTCTGGTAAGCTCTTCCTTCAGAATTTTCCCAGGTGGACTGGGCGAAAAACAAGTAGGAACAGACACCACGGAGAACACTTATAAAAACACAGACCCAGTCATTCCTTTGTCATTGTCTGCCACTGCTGTCCTTAACATAGCTCCTGACACAGGACCACTCAGAGTGGGCTGGTGTCCAAAGAAATACACAAAGATAATGATCCCAAAAGGGGAACCTCATTCCACGTGAAAGAGGATTTGTTTAATTCTTTACTGTCTGTATTTTTCTCACCTTTCTGCCTAGATTGTAAGATCCTGAGGACAGGAATTAGGTAGTCCCTTTTTCTTGTAACTATCATGGTATTTAAAAGACACATGTTGGCTCACTGGAATTATATCTGTAAAGATAGCAAGTCTAATGAGACCTGCAAAGGATGGGTAACTAGTATCCCACCAAGGAGCCAGCTGACGAATCTAACCTGACTGCTAGACAGACAGTGACAGAACAGATCCATTCACTATAGGTTCAGGCCATGACCGCTCAGACCGGGACTTCATCACTGCAATAACTCTGGTTTCTTCCATTAACATGACGAAATCATTCCTCACTGTTTCTGAAAAAAGGCCAGGAGGTGTCATTCAAAGGTATATCTAGAATCCATCTAAACATTGAGCTGAGAAAGTTGGACACCCCACCTCCCACTTCCCAGTAGTCCTGCTGTTATTTTCTAGCCCCAAAGAGGCATTACCTTCAATTACCTACCTGGATACAAGTAGGTAATTGGAGGGAGTTGAGAAAGGAACAGTTCCCACAATTAAGGAGCTGAAGGAACTGATTTATGAGGCAAGATTATAAATGAGCTAAACAAATATAACTTGGCAGAGTTAGGAGCTGGGGGCCCTGGTTCTACCTCCAAACATCAAAATGGTGAAAAGCCAGGGTAGTAAGAGAGATGAAAGAGGCACTTCCCCACTTTTGCAAAGAAGGGAACAAGATGCATTTTCTCATCTCTACTACTTGGTCATAATAATTAGACAGTGTGTAAACTGTCTTTGAATCTGATCTCCCATTGTTCTCCTATACAAACTGTGCACTCCAGCCCTGTCATCTAAGCATGCCCAGTTCTGTATCTCTGTTCCTGCCATTTAATCTTCTATGGCCTGCAATGCCCTCTTGATCCATGGCTAGTTCTAATGAATCTTCAAGGGCTCAAAATTCACCTCCTCTGTGAAACCTTCTTTGATTATTTCCCTCCCCTGCCCCTCATGTGATCTTTACTCCCTTTAAGACATGGTTGATGTATGGGTTAGTCTGGCTGAACAGCTTTTGTCCCCCTCTTTGTCTTCTACTCTTTGATGCAAGAGATGGTTTACTGGGTAGAGGGGACATGGAAGGGATATATTAAAAAAATAAAGGTGTCTTTTACCAGACAGATCACAGAGATGTGACATGCAGAGCTATCCTCAGTAGCAGAAAAACCTAGGTTTAAGTCTTGCCTGTGGCACATACTTGGGGTGTGACCCTGAGAGACACACTTAAGCTCTCAGTGCCCAACTCTCAAAGACAATGAACAGCAGAAAAGGTGCCAGTCTCCACTGGTAGAGGAAATTACTCATCAAAAGCTTCCTACACTGATGAAATTGGTGATGTGGCTTAAGAAAATATATATTATGGTCAGATTGTAGAGTCTTGCAATTTTTTTTCTTTAAAATAAAAACAAATAAGCAAAAAACTCTGCAAGCTTTCTAAGACAGTTGCATCAATTACTTTATTATGGATCTATAACCAAAGTGATTTTTGTCATCATGACAGGTTCAAGAACTTATACCTAAGATTCAATCTCAGGCATTCAATGTTTCATTCCAAAAATGGAAAAACTACCAGTTCTTCATAACCCTGCAAGCCCCAATCTGCTAGAGAATTTCCATCTACTTGGCATTGAGAACCAGAGCTCACACACCTTCCCAAAATTCCATACATAAAGCATTTGGGAATGCAGAAAATATATTAGCTCCTTCCTGCTCAGTTGCACTGGAATTGTACATGAACACAAGCCAAATTGCATTCAAATGGCTACACAGGCCACTTCCAGATGGCCCAGAAGTGCCTCTTTCCCTCCCTTCCCCCCCACACACACCTTATTACTTAAAAGATGATTCCAGAAAGAGTCTGAATTTGGCTCTGAAAGTGGAATTGTTGGGAAAGTGATTGTAAAAGAAGCTATAAAGGTGACCTGGAGTCATGAAGGGCAATTTTCCTTCCAATAAGCCATTGATTTGGGGGCCTCTACAAGAGCCAACTGGATATGTAGCTTGGATCACCAAAATCTGTATTCCCAGGCTTGAGCTCTCCACATGAGAATCTGAAATAAGAATTAGTCATTACCCTTTGAAATTATATGAGGACATTAAAGTGAATATAAACGGGCTCCTTTGGGGAAGAATAAAACATCCAAGGGTTAAAGAGATAAACCTTCTCTTCCTAACAGACTCCTCCCCTGAAACAGGTATAATCTTCCCCTTCCCTTTCTTTTAGCCTTGTAGAGATATTCCAAAAATCCTATTTAGGGCCTCAACACATACACCAACTACTCCTCCCAACCCCTTAGGTCACTAGATTTGCAAATTTAAGCCATTCCTTTGAAACAGAAAACCTCAAATTTCCTCTGTGAAGAAATTCTTATTAAATCTATGAGCAGGTGTTCTTAACTTGGAGTCCATGGATAGATTAAAGGAATCCACAAACTTTTATGGGCAAAAAGTACATCTTTATGTCAATACAACTGATCTCTTCTGTAATCCTATGTATTTTATTTTATGTATTTAGAAACATTATTCTAAAAAGGAGTCTCTAGGCTTTACCAGATTGCCAAAGGAATCTGTTGCACACACACAAAAAAATTAAGAACTCTTTTATTAAAGAGTGAATGGGCATCATCTACTGTGATGCTTATGATATCACTGGTGTTCAATAAATGTTGAAGAAATGGACAAATGAACCAATGAATGAACAGAAAGGAAAGGAAAGAACAAAAGTGGCTATTACTAAATTGAAACCCAAGATAAATCATTCTTTATCCTATAATGGAACACCAAGTCACTCTTAATGAGTTCAAGTCACTAGACCTTGACAAAACTATATCCCAGGCATATGGGATTGCTAAGCCACTCTTGGGCATCTTTGGAAAATAAATAAAATGGCACAGGGGATAGAAAATGGAAAACAATGGAGGATATGTAGCTACTCTTTAGGCCAATGAACTTGACTTCAATTCCTGCTAAGATTCTAGAATATGTTAGTAAGGGGAGAATGAATGTACATGTAGAAAAAGAAATGATTACCACAATAAGCAAATAATTACTTGGTTCCATAAAGAACAAATCATGCCAGTCTAACTTTCTTTCATTTTTTCTGACACCATTACTATATAGGATTGCTGAACTATATTAAATATAGTTAACCAAGATTTCAATCAAGCATTTGATATTGTGTCATTCTAATCTTGTAAATAATATGGAGAGCTATGGGCTAGACAACAGTACAATTCAGTTAATTTGGAACTGGTTAAAAGGCTGGGCCCAAATAATTTGACCATTAATTTAAGAAGAAAGTTCATAGTGGAGTGTCCATAAGATCAGTCTTTGACATTTTATCAACAACTTGAAGATATAAATGTCTTGTTTGTCAAATTTGCAGATGACACAAAGCAAGGCTAAATAAATAAATGCACATATATGTATGTGTATATACATATATGTAAACAAATAAATTAGCAAATGAATCAATACATAAATAAGGCTAAATGATAGAATCAGAGTCCAAAAAAAATTTTATACATGCTAGAACTCTGACCTGAATTTAATACAACGAAGTTCACTCTAGTAGACCTATGATCTCAACATCATGGGTTCTCCCTCCAGTGCAATAAATTTCAACACATCCACACCTTTTCATCTGCTGCTCTTGTCCATATCCTCCCATAAATCTTCCCTGGGGGGTTAATCCAACATGCTGGAGGGCTTCCTCCAGATCTTTTTCAAATGAACTATTATTTAGCCAGTGCTCTGTTCCCTTGTGACACTGATTTTCTTCATCCAAGTTCTTACAAAAATATATTTATCCCTACTTAGGGGAAAAGATCTGGGAGATATAGTAGACTTTATACCCAATATGAGTTTACAGTGTTATGTGGCAGGTTGAAAAAAAAAACACTAGGAGCAGCTAGGTAGCACAGTGGAGAGAGAGCTAAACCTGGAGGCAAAAAGAGCCGAGTTCAAATTCAGCCTCAGACATTTCCTAGCTGTATGACCATAGGCAAGTCACTTAAGACTGTTTGTTTCAGTTTCCTCATCTATAAAATGATCTGGAGAAGGAAATGGCGAACCACTGCAGCATCTTTGCCAAGAAAACCCAAGTGCATTCGCAAAGAGTTGGACACAAAAGAAACAAGTGTGATTTGGAGTGATGTTAAAAGAAGTGTTGTGCTCAAAACTAGGGAGATAACAATCCCATTGTGCTCTAGCCTTATCAGTGTCTGGAATATTAGGTTCACTTGTTGGGCTGCTACATTGTAGGAAGGATTTTAAGGTGGAGAGTGTCCAGAGGACAATCAGGGAAGAGAAGTGCCTTAAATCTATGCTATGTGAGCAACAGATGAATGAAATGGGTCTATTTGGCCTTAGAGAAGGGAAGACTTAGCCAAGATATGTAGCTATCCCCAAGTATTCTGTAAGACATCCATACTGAAGAAGGCTTAGAGTGTTTTCAGTGGTTCTCCCCCATGCCTTGAATGTTCCCTGTCCTCATCTCTTCCTCCTGGCTTCCCTAGCTTCTTTCAAGACTCAGCCCAAGTCCAAGAAGAGTTTCCCAGTCCTCATTATCCTTCCTCTCTTGTGAGACTATCCCAAATTTATCCTGTTTATATATTATCTGTACATAGCTGTTTACATGTTGTAGCCCTCATTAAACCATGAGCTCCTTGAGAGCAAGGATTATTTTTTGTCTTTCTTTATATACCCAATAATTAGCATACTCAGTACTTGTTACATAGTAGGTATTTAATAAATGCTAATTGTCTTGACTTCTGCTTGGCTGCAGAACACAGGGCTGGCATTAGTAAATGGAAACTGCAGAGAAACAGATTCAGGCTTGGGGTAAGAAAAAAACTTCCAACCAATGAAAAAGGCTTAAAAATGAAATGAGTGCTCCTGGGAGACAATGGGTCCCCCTTAACTATAGGGGCTTAATAAAAAAGCTGGGTGACCCCTTGCAAGATTTGTTGCAGGGGAGAGGAGCATTGCTCAGGTATGGGTTGGATAAGAATGTTTTGGATAAGAAAGGGTTTGTTCCAACTCTAAAATTCTTGGATTATGTGAACGAAACCAAGCAAAAGTGGACTAAGAAAGCAAGATTTCCTTTAGATCTACTGCATGACTGTTAAATTTCTTTGACCATTTTCCATGATAAAAATGCTCACCTTAAATGTCTAATAACTGCTGAAGCCCTCAGTGATCCATAAAGTAGTCCCAAATTAAAATTCTGCCTTACAGAGATCACCCCTATGGGTACCAAAACTGAAAAGGTTGAACACTCGAACCTCTACCCAGAGCAGAAGGTCACTCATTGGACTGACTGACAGAAGACTGGAATTAGGAATGAGTTAAACAGAGCATATGTAAACACTGTTACTGCTACTATTGCTTCTGTTTTACCTTCCCACTCCAAGTCCTCTAGGCTCCATCTACACATGCCTGGAGACAACAGGTGTGAGAGTCTTTATAGGTATACAGCAGAAGAAGCAACCAGAAAGGTAAGAAGAGGGTTGGTAGTAGCTCCATTTTGGTATTAGTGCATTTTCGATCTCTATCCCATTTATTATTGCTGTTCAGTCATTTCAGCTGTATCCAATTCTGTGTGACCCCATTTAGGTTTGTTTTGGTGGGGAGGGGCAAAGATATTGGAGTGGTTTGCCATTTCTTTTTCCAAGTCATTTTACAGATGAGGAAACTGAGGCAAACAGGGTTAAGGGGCTTGCCCAAGGTCACACAGCTAGTAAGTGTCTGAGGCCAAATTTGAATTCAGGTCTTCTTGACTCTAGGATCAGTGCTCTACCCACTGAAGCACCACCTAGCTGTGTTAAGGGTGAAGAAATAGCTAACCCTCACAGAGAAAGCAGTCATTTCCATAGAATGATTAGAGACCTCTCTGGAAAACTCATGCTCAAAAAATATCTCCTTCAGGGGCGGCCAGGTGGCTCAGCGAGTAAGAGAACCGGCTCCAGTGTCGGGATGACCTGGGGATCAAATCTGGGCTCAGATACTTAGCACCACACCCAGAAATAACTGGCCATGTAACCTTGAGCAAGTTACCTAACCCCAATTGCTTTAAAAATATATATATCTCCCTCCTTCATTTAGACCAGAAATTCCTTCCAGACCTAACAAATCCTGAGATGTCCTAGTGAGTGAGCTTGTCATGTTAGTAAGGGGCATGAAAAAATGGAAGAATGCCAAAATGGAAAGAAGATTAGCTTTAAAGTAGAGGGAACCTGGGTTCTAATCAAGATTCTGCCACTTCCTACCTGTATGACTTTGTGCAAAAACTTAACCTTTCTGTTTCCTCCTCTATAAAAAAGAGATGTATAGAATTCAGCTAGGTACGGAAGTGGAAAGAGCTTTGGATGTGGAGTCAGGAATGTCTGAATTGGAATCTTGCCTAGGAAACTTATTAGCTGTCAGTCAATGTCTCTCAGTCTTAGTTTCCTCCTCTATAAAATGGGTATTATAATGTCATAGAGTTATTATAATTATCAAATTAGATAATATATGTAAGGTGCTCTGTAAACCTTAAAGTACTATTAAAAAGTTAGCTATTATTATTATTAATAATAACATGCAGAGATTTGACTAGATTAGTTATAAGAACTATTCCACCTCAGAATTTTGTGCAATCTTTCCCCACTTTAGACCACAGATATGGTCTGTATCTATGAGACTAAGATCCTAAGAGAATTAGGTCAAAAGGGTAAAGGGAGAAAAAAATAGAAAGAAGGGAGGAAATTTCTAGAAAGATCATATAAATGAGAGACTGTATCTCAACCAAGCTCCCCTCCTTAACTCAAAACAGAAAAATAAAATCAAATAATAAACACAATAATAAGAGCAGAAATGAACTATTTCACACAAGTTAATTCTTACACAGAGAATTATGTAGAAGATTATACCACCCTATTGCTTCTTTCTGTTTAAAATTTCCCCTTGCAAGGGTCCACATGCCTTCATAACTATAGCAGTGATCATTTCTTAGAGTCTCCTTCTGGCAAAATTTTAGATGGACTTCCCCAACTCTTTACAAGTAGAAAGTCATGATTTTTCTCAATATCAGTGTTCTGAATGGAAGAATGAATAGCCCTGGTTTGGGGAGGGAGGAGGCAGGGACATAGTCAGAGGCAAGCTCCAGAAAGTGAGGTGAGAACTATGGAATAAACCCAGCACCACATAATAGCTAGAACTAAGGCACCAAATAAACTAAAGAAAATACATAGTAGAGGTGAATAGCAGTAACTTCCAATAAGATGTTTGGGTATGAAGTGGTCACTAAGTCCAATTCATCTTCATCATGTCAAAATAGCAAGAAATATCTGTCATTATTCTTTTACTCTAATTGGCATAACAAATTGAAGATAGAATCACATTCTTAATAAGAAAAACCTACCAGAAAAAAGACAGTGGAGAAGAAAATGAGTAAATGAACACCTAGCTCTGGGCCTAGAATGTAGTAGAAGCTTAATAAATGCTTGGTGGATAAAAACAACCAAAAAAATATGCAATACAATGAATACTATGTAGTGAATGAAAGCAGTAACATGGAAAGAAATGAAAATCCCTCAAAAAATAAGAAAGTACTATAACTACCATAACTCTTAGAAATGACAACAAAACAATTGCAAGAAACTCCATAGCAGCTAAGAAACACAAACATAAATTAATTAAAATAAAAATAATGGAAAGTAGGATGGAAATTGTAAAGGAGAAATTAAAAAACAGATAAGAAAATAGACAATTTAGAACAAATGTCATCGGATCTCAAAAAATAAATAATTCTCTGAAAAAGAGAGATCAAACCATTTGGATATAAGAAATATAGTAACGGAAGAAAAATGGACAAAACAAAATCAAAAGACAATAATTTTGGAAAGCACATGAGTTCTTTGTAAGGAAAGGCAACTGATCTTGAAAACAATGCACAGATGCAATCTAAAAATCATATATTTTCCCTAAAAAATGAAATAAAATCCTTGAATAATATATTTCAGGTAATCATATAAGAAAATTATTCAGAAGTACTAAGAATTGAGAACACAACTTGAGACTTCATAGGACACTGATAGAGAGAAACCCAAAGTTTAACTCACCAAGAAGTGTCATGATTAAGCTTCAGAGGCTTACTTCATTTTATTGCAATTTACAGACATTGCATTTTGGTTTTTTTTACAAACTGAAGGCTTATGGCAATTTTGTGTCAAGCAAGTCTACCAGCACCAATTTTCCAAAAGCACGTGCTCATATTATGTTTCTATAATTCTCAAAAAATTTCAAACTTTTTTACTATTATTATATCTGCTAGGTAATCTGTGATCAGTGATCTTTGATGTTACTATTATAATTATTTGGGGGGGGGGGTTCTTCAAACCATACCCATATAAGATGGCAGATTTAATCAATAAATGTTATATGTGTTCTGACTGATCCACTGACTGTCCATTTCCCCATTTCTCTCTCTTTCATCAGGCCTCTCTATTCCCTGAGAAACAATAATACTGAAATTAAGCCAATTAATAACTCTACAATAGCCTCTAATTGTTCAAATGAAGAGTCAATCAATGAGGCAAACTTCATTGTTGTCTTATTTTTAAGAAATTGCCATAGCCACCCCAATCTTCAGCAACTACCACCCCAATCAGTCAGCAGTCATCAGCATTGAGGAAAGCTTCTCCACCAGAAAAAAAGATTACAACTTGCTGAAGACTCAAATGATGGCTAGCATTAGCATATTTTTTTTTTTTTTGCTTTTTGGAGGGGCAATTGGGGTTAAATGACTTGGTCACATGGCTAGTAAGTGTTAAGTATCTAAGGCCAGATTTGAACTCAGGTCCTCCTGACTCCAAGGCCAGTGTTCTATTCACTATGCCACCTAGCCACCCCGAGCATTTTTTAATTAAGGTTTTTTTAGACATAGTACTATTGCACACAATATACTACAGCATAGTGTAAACATACCTTTTATATGCATTAGGAAACCAAAAAAATTCATGTGACTCACTTTATTGCAATATTTGCTACATTGCATCGATCTGAAACAAAACCTCCATATCTCCTAGGTATGCCTATACAATAAATCCTGAAAGAAGCAAGGAGAAAGTCCTTTACATACTGAGGAAAACCAGTACAAATAACTCAAGACTATCTTTTGTTTGAAAAAGGAAGGAAGGAAGGAAGGAAGGAAGGAAGGAAGGAAGGAAGGAAG
>NW_027187339.1:2568257-2573899 GCF_028583685.1 Petaurus breviceps papuanus | reverse complement strand
AAGGAAGGAAGGAAGGAAGGAAGGAAGGAAGGAAGGAAGGAAGGAAGAAGCTATTCCATAAAGCAAGGAAAATCTATACCCCAAAATAACGTCATGCACTGCTAACTTTAATCATCAATGACAAAATATTTCACAAAAAAATGATAGAATTTGAGTGGTTTTTTTTCTTCAGAAGAAGGTAAGCTGGGTATTTGGGATACAAATTCAAAACAAAAGAAAGATAAGCAAGGTTGCACAGCAAGAAAAGACTAAAAAAAATGAATTAATGGCTTACATGCTTCTAGAACTTGACAAGACTATTACAGTTTAGCATTCTCACAATGTTAAGGCCTCAGGGGGTGGGAGGATGGGGTGTAAAATGGGTAAAATCCACACATACAAAAAAATAAAACCAGTCAAAGGAAGCAGGAGGAGGGAAGGGGTGGGGGAGTAGAAATAAAATGAATATTTCTCAGACTAGAACCCCCTTTTCCTCATCCATAAATTAACACTTTTGTGGTAGGACTACACAGAGGAAGATCTTTAGAGATAGGAGGAAAGGAGGTAGTAGGAGGACACAGACATACCCTCATCTCACCTGGTCAAGACAGGAGAAGCTATAACCTATTTATTCTCTTGCCTTGCCAGAAGGGCACTGGAAGAGCAAAGAAAAAAGCTTGGGAGGTTTGGGAGACAGAAAAAGAAGTTGGCAAATCCAGTCATCTTCAGCTGTTACATAGATTTGCTTAGAAAAAGTCTCAGGTTGGGGCAGCTAGGTGGTGTAGTGAATGGAGCACTGGCCCTGGAGTCAGGAGGACCTGAGTTCAAATTCAGCCTCAAACACTTAACACACTTACTAGCCATGTGATTTTGGGCAAGTCACTTAACCCCAACTGCTCTCCAAAAAGCAAAAAAAAAAAAAAAAAAGAAGAAAAGAAAAGCTTCAAGAGAAGATGCCCCTCTTCACCTCTATCCAAGGAAGTGAGAAATATCACGTAACACCATTCTGCATGGTTCTTTTAAATAAACACAGCCAACTCTAGTTGTTCCCTATTCAAATTGAAATAAATGAAAAGATGTTTTAGGCTGTTCAAACCAAGGCCCCTTGGGCAGCACCAACAAGCTGCACAACCTTTCATTTTGTAATTATTAACTGCTTAGCAAGCTTAAAAGCAGCATCTGCACCAGCCACTATATAATTAGGAGATCATTTTGGAATTAAGACATCCATAAGGTGGCACAACCTCGGCTAAGGGAAACACAGCCTCTTTCACATTCCCGAGCCATCCCCAAATGCTCATGAGAGCTCACTCACTTTCTTCCTCACTCAGATCCTCTCCTCCTAGCTGGTATTTTGAAGGTCTGATGAATGAAAGTCATACTTTGTCTGAATACTTTGTTTTTGGTGGTGGTGGCTTAGTCATCTTCTAGCCTAGCATCCCCTGGTTCTGGCTTTCTTATCTGTGCCAATTTCCCTGGGGGTCTCATTCTGACTACTTTCTGTACTTTTTTCAATTCACTTTAATAAATATTGATTTAGTGCCTACGAGAGTCATAACTAGGATGTGGCAACTGGGATTTTGCTTCAAGGTATAGAAACTTAGAGGGCATTGATAGCACGTACACTCTTTTAGCTGCATGGAAGCAACTGAGCCCAGCATTCGGTTAGCAAGAATAATCAGTTAAAATAGGAAAACTATCACTTGGCAAGCTTCCTCCCCACCTCACACCCCAGCAGAGCTCTTTTTCTGCTCCACCCTTTTTATTGTCTTTCCCTGGTGGTGACTTTCCCAGCAGTATCCACCCATGGAGACTGAGTCACTCCCTTCCAAAAAATAAAAATTCTGAATTTTTCTTAAAAAATTGATTTTAGGGGCAAGTTTGGAAATATTTAGGAATATTTTGTGACGGGTGCCCAGGGCTCCAAAATTATAAGCCAACAGTTTTGATGTCTACTAGGATCTCAGCACTATGCTAGTCCCTGGGGGACATAAGAGAAAGAGAAGACATTTCCTGCTCCCAAGGAGTTTCCAATCTAGTTAGGACTACAAAGACACCAGAGGAAAAATCTGAAATAATAATGTGACAGCAGATGGTTTAATGTTTCCCAAAAGCATTAGAAAAGGAACAGGTTTCTTTTCTTCTGTCTCAAGGGTATTTCCACCCTACCTTTAATTCCAATTATCCCAGCCCTTCGGCTTTATCTTGTCTTTTTCTGCTACTCATTTTGGAATTATTTTTTTAAATTTCAAAACATCCCTTGTTGTCCAGTTGTTTTAGTTGTGTTCCACTCTTCTTGACCCTATTCGGGATTTTCTTGGCAGAGACAATGAAGAGGTTTTCCATTTACTTCTCCAATTCATGTTACAGATGAGAAAACTGAAGCAAACAGACGTGACTTGCCCAGGGTCACACAGCTATAAAGTGTGTGAAATCAGATTTTAAATGAGAATTCTTGAATCCAGACCTGGTGCTCTATGCACTGTACCACCTAGCTACCCCCAGAAAATTTAGCAAAATGTGTTGAATAGGAGGAAAAAATAATAAGTGGGGTTGAGATATTTGAGTAAGTTATACCACTAACCTACACAAAACCACATTATATGTTGGTGGGGGTAGGCGGGGATTGGCAAAGATTTAGATTTGTGGTACCTCTGTGTATTACCCATTATACATTACCTGTTACCAATTATTACCAATATTACCATATTACCCATTAACACATAGATAATTATAATTTGATGATAATAATGGTGATAACAATGATGGAGGCTGAATACCTAACTCCTAGACCAAACCAGCTCCTGAACCTTGCCATCATAAGAAATACAAACATCAGTTTTACACCTGATGGCCCCAGTAGCCAGGATATGAGATCAGCCCTAAGTCCCTACTTATTGTACATTAGTACTATCTATTGTGTTGTACCCCAAAACACATTCTATGCTCTTGGGAAAGGAGCTTACTTGATATTCTAGTACATGATATTCCATTCCCCATCTCTCTGGCTTTGACCAGTCTTTGCCTCATGCCTGGAATACATTCCCACCCAAATTCTGCCTCTTAGAATCAATATCTTCCTTCAAGATTCAGCACAATTGCTAATTCCTACATGAAAATTTTTCCTATCTTTCAACCCTTGTTATTACCACCTTCCTTCCCTCAACCACCAAATTATGTATTTTATATATGCTTAGGGTGTGTACGCATGTTGTTTTCATCCAGCAGAATGCAAGCTCCTTGAGGTCAGGACTATTTCATTTTTGTCTCTTTATAGCTAGTGCCTGGAATATGATGGGCACTTTAATAAGTAATAAATGCTAATCTAGAGACTAGTTCTTCTTAGATGAACAAATCTGTTAATCTGTCACGCTCTCTGACCATGTTGATTCACAAAGTAACCCACTATGGATGTGAAAATCCTTTTGGAAATAGTACCATTACAAATGGAAGGCAAATTCCTTTTTTTAAAATACATATGTATTAAATGCAGTATAAATGTAGTAGAATGGACAGAGGGCTGAAGTTGGAGTCAGGAAGACCTAGGTTCAATATCTAATCTCCAACACTTGCTGGCTAGTTGACAAGCCAACTACTGTACCTATCTGAACTTCAGACAAATCCCTAGGATTTATTGACTAAATCAAAGATGGGTCACCATCCACCATGAGACTAGGACTTTCTTATGTTGACCAAATCACAGATCTTTCTCATACTCTCAAATACAGGAAACCAAAGTTAGGATGAGAAGAAACAAACAAGGCTTCTGGTTCAACCACTGTGGGAAACAATTATCATATGGCAGTTGGTTTACGAAGAGTTTAATAAGATTCTACCCCACATAACAAGACTAGGAAAAAGAAACCTTCAGGTCTCTGGATTTTTCAGTGAAACGAATGTGATTTTCTTTGGGTAGGAGAGAATTAAATTCAACCTCAACTCCACCCCAACCCAGAAAAGCCTTTCTTTCACATAACCCCTGATACATTGAAGATACAACTTGGCTCTGTGACAGCTTCATTATTCTTGCTGCAAACCATCTGTCAAATTGTGTTTAACAAGTAGGGTAAATTCAAGAGAAATAAATAACCATTTTCTGCAGACTCTCATGTCCACACAGGTATACTTCAGATGAGCTATGCTTGACATAAAACACATACACACACACACACGCACACACACACGCACTTTCTCAATTTCCTGGCAATGCTGTATTGCTTAAATATACAACGATCAAATACAAAGACAAAGATGCAAATCATTCCCTTTCTACCTCCTCCTCCTTTTCTCTCTCCCACCAGCCTTCACCCCTCCCCTTCCACCCCATTTTTTACCTCTGGGGGCTCAGCCCCAAACCAGTTCCTTCCCTTACTAAGCTGCCAGTTCCCAAGAAGCCCAGTGACTCATTCACAGTCCTCCAAAAAACCAAACAGCACATAAATCACTAGCTAAAACTAACTCAACTTCAAGCTCCACCGTTCCAACATTAATAGTGCCTTTGTTGTCAATAAACCCATATTTGACTTCTCCAATTTTTATGTGTATTTTATTTATAAATTACTAATGCTTTTCCTGGAGCAAAATGGTTGAAGTAATAGTCTACACCAAGCTATATCTCTGTCAGCTAGAGGGGAAAAAACACAGTTCAAATTGAATCAACGAGGGAGAACCATTAGCTGGGAATATACAGGCAATTCCCGATTCTGCTCCATCATCATCACTACCTACACTTACCATTCTACCTACCAGGAGGGAACCAGCACTAAGTGGACTTTTAAATTATTCCATAGTCAATCAAACAGATGGAAAGTGAGAGCAATGCCTCGAAGCCAATTCAATGGCTGCTTTCCTATTTGGGGGAGAAAAAGTCATGATCCATGCCTCCTGGCCAGCATTATTAATTCAATGATTGAATTCAACAAGCACTGATTTTGTGCTTAACGTGTTCCAGGCCCTGGTGATACAGACAAAAACAAAGTAGTCTCTGCCGTCCAGAAGCTTACATTCTACCATTGTATTACAGTCTCTAAAGTCAAAAAACAAATCAGTACCTGAAAGATCCCTCCAGTCCTGCAGGGATCTCAAAGAACTTTGGGTTGCATTAACTAACTCTGGGATGGAGGATGCTGGAGCAGCTTAAGGTGAGAGAGTCCAGTCTTCAGGGAGAAGGGAGGAGAAGAGAACTAGTTTCACTACCTACAGGGAAACGATGAATATTAGCAGGGAAGGCAAGTCCACTAGAGCTGAGAGTTCTAATCCCAGCTTTGTTCTCCCTAAATTGCCACATCCCCCCAGTCTGGTCACCCCCCATCTTTTTTTTTTTGGAGGGCAACTGGGGTTAAGTGACTTGCCCAAGGTCACACGGCTAGTTTTTGTGTTAAGTGTCCGAGGCCGGATTTGAATTCAGGTCCTCCTGACTCCAGGGCCAGAGCTCTACTCACTGTGCCACCTAGCCGCCCCACCCCCCATCTTTGTGGCACTAAACTGCCACATGCCACCAGTCTGGTCACTCCCCATATTTGTGCCACTAAATTGCCATGCCCCCCCAATCTGGTCACCCCCCATCTTTGTGCCACTAAATAGTCACATGCCCCCAGTCTGGTCACCCTCCTATCATTGTGCCACTAAACTGTCACATGCCCCAGTCTGGTCACTCCCCATCT
>NW_027187339.1:2557014-2568247 GCF_028583685.1 Petaurus breviceps papuanus | reverse complement strand
TCACATGCCCCAGTCTGGTCACTCCCCATCTTTGTGCCACTAAATTGCCACATCCCCCCAGTTTGGTCACTCCCTATCTTTGTGCAACATTTTCTCTTTCTTGGAAAAGGATATTTGGATTGCACAAGCAAACGGCATTCAATGAGTACTGACAGTGCTGGGCACTGCGCTGGGTCCTGGGTAGACAAAGAATAAGACAGTTTTTACTTTCAGGATTCTTAAATTCTGTAATTGGAGAGAAAGTGAACAAATACAAGCATATACAGAATAAACAGAGAATAGATATCTCATGAATGATAGGCTAGCAAACTCATAGCCTTGTGCTACTGCTCACTTAGAAAAGTCTAGAGAAGAAACGATGCCCATTTCTGTCCCTTAAAGAGCTGATAGTTTATTTACTAGGAAAAGATAAAGAAAGGCAGGAAGCAAAATGATAACTATGTATTAGTTTTTTTTTATTTGGAAAAAACAAACACTTTTCTTCCCCTGCATACTGTCACTATTACCTCTAAAAGGCATAAATTCAGTTCAGTTCAATCATTTTCAGTCATTTCTGACTCTCTATGATCCCACTTGGGGTTTTCATGGCAAAGATACCGGAGTGGTTTGCCATTTCCTTCACCAGCTCATTTTGCAGATGAGGAAACTGAGGCAAACAGGGTGAAGTGACTTGCCCAGGGTCACACAGCTAGTAAGTGTCTGAGGCCAGATTTGAACTCTTGAAGATTAGTCTTCCTGACTTCAGACCCAGTGCTCTGTGCACTATGACGCCACCTACCTGCCCCAACATGTAGGTTACTTTCTCATAATGAGTCCAGAATGACAGAAAAGTGAGATATCATATTCCAGAGAATTAATAGGGGAAATAAAGATGTCAGAAACAAATTATCTCCCACAAAATATGATGTTTAGAAAAAAAAATTTTTAAGCTCTTGATATCCCACGTATTTTATGTATTTAAATCTCATGGTGTTCACCAATGTGTCCCATTAGTAATAAGAATTTACTAATACATACCCAGCCTTAGCTTCACTGATTTCACAGAATCTTTGAGCTGGAAGAAACCTTGAAAACCAATCAAATTCAGTTCCCTCATTGTGCAAATGAAGAAACCAAACCCCAGAGAACTGAAATTATTTCCCCCAGGCCACATGGCCATTTAGCAGCAGAGATTCTAGATTAGAAGGCAAATCTCTCAAACCATTCCAGGGAACACATATCACAATGCTTCCTGTATGGATATGTTGAATAATAAAAATAACAATTGGATGTTCTAACCAAGATGGGATATTGCTCTAAGGGGCAAGGTGTCATATTAGGCGCAAGGCTCTAAAGGGTTGTAGAATCAATGACACTGTCCTAGGATTGCAGCAGGAGTATGAAACAGCAATAGTGTGGGGTCTCAGAAGCACTGCCCATTGGCATGACATTCCAGAGATGTGGCCAGTCATCCTGAAAAGATTATTACACCTTAACTTGGGCCCTGATCAGATTCACATGGGAAATGCAAGTGAATTGACCTCCCTGATGCCCTTACTTGTGCCTAAGATGTTCAACCACCCCCAGGATGCCAAAGGTCTAAGCAGAACGCATCCCTGCTCCCTCGTTTACCAACCTGACCAACAGCAGGAGGTTTATCTAACACACAATGTCTGAATTCTGAGAAGATGAAGGTTGTGACAAAAAGTATCTGAAGTGTATTTCTCCATGAGACCTTTTGGTGGAGAACAACTGGATACTCTTGGCATTAAGACTTCAGCAAGAGTCTGCTCACACCTGGGCAAAGGGAGTAAATAGTGTCATGTTAGAAAGAAAGACCCAAAAAATAAAAAACCCAACAAGAAAAGATAATAACACCTGCTATAGATAAAGTCTCATTAAAGCATACACCACAACAGAGCCCCTGGTGCAGAGAATGAGCAAAGCAAACACACAGTTTGCCATGAGAATTAGCCACAGGTGCTAGAAGCAAGACAGAAAATGGAGAATCTCAAAGCAAACAGAGAAGCCAAGGGGAATTTTACAATGACTTGCAAAAAGTGTACTATGTCTGCATTTTTGGCAGTGCCAAGTAACAGCTATGTGTGAACTGGATGATCCACACACCTGGAATTCTCTCCCTCTGTCTCCTGGCTTTCTCCAAATTTCAGCCAAAATACCACATTCTTCAAGAATGTCCCCAGTCCTCTTTAATCTTGGTTCCTTGCCTTTAAGACTATCCGCAATTTATCTTATAAATATCTTGTTTGTACATAGTTGCTTGAATTTGAAATCCTTGAAGCCAGGAAATGGTTTTTGCCTAGCAAATAGTAGGTGCTTAATAAATGTTTGTTGACTTGGCTTGATGAAATGCACCTTGGCCTATCTAGTGAAGAAGGAGATCATGGGTTTAGAGCTGGAGAGTGACCTTAGAGGTCATTGAGTCCAGTGCCATGATTTTACTGAGAAAACGGAGGCCACAGAGGTTGAGAGACCTGCCTATGATCACATGGGTAGCAAGTCTCTTAAAGTGGATTTGAAACTTGGTTTTCCAGATTCTAAGTCCAATTCCCTATCTTCTAACACTATCCTAAAGGGTGATTTCTCTGCTCCCCACGTCATCAAGAGAGAAGCTAGTGTGTTCTTTGAAAGGATGAAATAAGTGCTTCACAAAGAATTGGAAATTGCAGGGATGTCCATCAATTGTGGAATGTTTGAACAAGTTGTAGTATATGAATGTAATGGAATACTATTATTCTATAAGAAATGATGAGCTGGAGGATTTCAGAAAAACCTGGAAAGACTTATATGAACTGACGATGATTGAAGTGAGCAGAACCAGGAAAACAACGTATACAATAATAGCAACATTGTGTGATGTTAACTTTGATAGACTTAGCTCTTCTCAGCAATGCAATGATCTAAGACAATTCTAAGGAACTCATGATGGAAAATGTTATCCACATCCAGAGAAAGAACTATGGAGTATGAATGCAGATCAAAGCATACTATTTTTTCTCTTCTTTTTTTTCCTCTCTCATGATTCTGCCCTTTGGTTCTGATACTTCTTTTATAACATGACTAATGCAGAAATATGTTTAATATGATTGTACATGTATAGCCTATATCAAATTGTATGCTGTCTTGGGAAGGGGGAGGGGAAAAATTTGGAACTAAAAAGTTGATAAAAGTGAATGTTGAAAATTAAAAATAAGTTTAAAAATCAAAAGAAAGAAAGAAGCACCTCAGAGAGAAAATAATGAAAAAAGAATCAAAGGGGGCAAAGGATAATCTTAATCTTTGTCATATGATTTAGAGAATGAAAGAAGGCAATGCAGAGAAGGAAGAGAAGATGGGCCTTTGGAGATATGTGGTATGTGTGGTGTCTTTTAAAAATACAGGAAGCAACTTCTTGGGCTCCAAGGAATAATAATAAGGATCTTCAAGGGACATGAGGAAAGAGGCATCCAACACTGGTGAGAGGAAGAGCCCAGGTAGCTGAGGAATACCTGCTTTGGGATGAACAACATATCATCTTCCTGGGGCAGATATCTGGGACATGATGGAGGACCTCCCATAAAACCTGCCAACTACTTCCTACTTCTGATAGTAAACTTGGAGGTGAGTGATAACACAGAAGAAATCCATAAAGTATTTCCAGGGATTAAGGTATGCTGAGCAAGGAACTGAAGACCTTGAGAAGATGGGATACATTTTCACCAGAGCTACCAAATAAAGAGGATTTTAGAAGAGAAAAATAGATTCAGAAAGCAGAAAAAAAAATGTGTCTGAGAATGGGATTGGGATTCCTGGGACAAAACATAAGATAAAGGAACGATGGTCTCCAAGCAAGGAAAGAATGCATCGAACAAGAGTCAGCTTTTGAAACTAATTTTTGTGTGTACATTTTTTAATTTGATAAAGAAATCTTTCAACAGGGGCGGCTAGGTTGCACAGTGAATAGAGCACCAGCCCTGGAGTAAGGAGGACCTGAGTTCAAATCCGTCCTCAGACACTTAACACAAAAATTAGCTGTCTGACCTTGGGCAAATCTCTTAACTCCAATTGCCCTCCAAAAAGAAAAAAAAGAGAAATCTTTCAACTAAAAATTTAGGGGAAATATTTTGAAAACTGTCCACTGTACCAGATGCCATGGAGGAGTAATATGATAAAGGAAGAAGACAGAAATTCACAGTAGACAATATCCAGGAAGAGGGTTAATAATAAAAATTATGGCCTCAGATGTCTATATGCAAACATGTGCAATGAACAAGATTAACTAGAGATATTAATGTAAGAAAGTAAATTTGATCTGATGGATGTAGTCCTAAGATTTGATGGAATTGTATTCATGACTATAATGTATCTAGGAAACATTAATCTTATTCAAGAATAGACCATATTGAAGGTGGTGTGGAGTAACATTGTTTATAAAGAATACATATGGGGAAATCCACAAACCAGACTTTATAACATGGTAGAGACCAATTTTGGTGAGGATAAGTAGAAGGGGAGACTGAAGAAATATTGTTGTGGGGACACATTAATATTCCTATAAGCCGGGTCAGAAAGAGGATATGAATGATGAATTTTAGAAACAGACCAAAAATCTGAGGAATAATAATAACAGCAACAAAAAAATGCATTTATGTAATAATGCTTTAAGATTTACAAAGTATTTTATAAAAATATTTAGGGGCAGCCAGGTAGCACAGTGAGTAGGAGCACCGGCCCCAGAGTTGGGATGACCTGGGATCGAATCCGGGCTCAGACACTTAGCACCCACCCAGAAACACCTGGCCATGTAACCTTGAGCAAGTTACTTAACCCCAATTGCTTTAAAAATATATATATTCTCATTTAACTCCACAATCTTGAGGTATTATCCCCATTTTTGCTGTTGTTTTTCAGTCATTTCACTAATGTCTAATTCTCTGTGACTCCATCTGGGGCTTTCTTAGTGATGATACAGGAGTGATTTTCCATTTCTGTCTCCACTTTATTTTACAGATGAGGAAACTGAGGCAAACAGTGTTAGGCAAACAAAAACAAACAAACAAAAAAAGTTGTGACTTGCCCAAGGGCACATAACTAGTAAGGTCTAAGGCTGAATTTGAACTTACAATGATGGGTCTTCCTGATTCCAGGCAAGGTACTCTATTTGCTGCATCACCTAGCTGCCCTCTAAGTCCAATGCTCTACCTACAATGCCACCTAAGTGCCTTTATACAGAAACAATGAATGACTGATTTATTAGGTATCTATTGGAGTCTGATCCTTTTCTGCCAAAAGCAAAAGAGCTGGCATAAATTCCTGACTTGCCTTAATGATAATTTAATTATTCAAAGTATGGAGGAATTAATTAAAGGAAAGTGCTATCCTTGACCTCAACCTGGACAATAAGAAGAAATTAGTAGACAAAGTAGAAATATTTTTTAAAAAATTTTAAACTTGGAAGAAAGTGTCCATTCTACCTTAAAGTTTATGACAGATTAAAAAAGAAAAAGCCAAGTGTGATGTGAAACACACCATGAATTAGGGAAGATGTATTTCCAAGAATTCAAGGAAAGCATTGGTAGGTTCCCATGGCTTAAAATTCTATAGGGTTGGGGGGCTTGATTGTTCTCAAGAACAAAATTGTGAGGTGAAAAACCCAAGCAATTCCAATGAGGGCAAAGAAGGGAAGCCACATGAAAATGACTCAGTGGACACACCAGTCAACTTAGATAGTAAAAAGACACGGACAGAACACAAAGGTATTTATTTCATAACTTCATAGTAGATATCCTATTTAAAAATCCAAGTAGAAGGAATTCTTATCAACAGAAGATTCTATGGATGCCTCTATTTGTAGACAGCATCATGCTAATCATATAAGGCTCTAGATGCCTTTACAACACAATCAATCAATAAGCATTTATTAGTGTCTACTATGTAGCGCATACTGTTCTAGGTGCTAGAGATACAAAGAAAGAAGTGAAACAATCCCTGCCCTCAAGAAGCTTACATTCTATCAGAGGAAACATTTTATATTTATATGTAGATAAAATACATATATATCTAATACACATATGATGTGTATACACACATATACATGTACATGTACATGTACATGTACATATACATGTATACAAAACAGATACAACCTGAAGGGTACTAGCAATTTGGAGGAGTCAAGAAAGGCATCATGCAGAAGGTGGAGACAAGGGATTGTAAGAGGCAAAGATGAGAAGAGTGAATTCCAGGAATAGGGAGGGGCTGGGGGACGAAGTCTAGGCAAAGACAAAGGGATGGTGCCATGCATGTAAAAACAGCAAAATCAGTTTGACTAGATTTTAAGGAAAGTGAAGGTGAATACCATATCATAAGGCTAGAAAGGTAGATTGGGGTCAAGTTATAGAAGACATTTTATGTTAAACAGAAGACGATTATCAGATACGAGAGTTAATAGGGAACCATTACAATTTATTGAGAAGGGGAGAGACCTAGCTAAGCCTGTGATTTAAGAAAATCATCCCAGAAGCTGTGCAAAGGATGGATTTGAATAGAAAGAGAAACAAAGTAACAAGACTGCGAAGGAGACTATAGGAATAGTCTAAGCAAAGGTGGTGAGAGCCCGAGCTAGGAAAGCAGCTGCCTGTGTGGAGATAGGGGAAAGTGTGAGAGATATCGTGCAGATAGAAATAAAAGGATTCAGCAACAAACTGGAGATGCTAGGTGGCGAGAGGGAAGTTGACAAAGGATGTATGTTACCCACATTATGTCCTATAGATGACAAACCAATGAATTAGCCCATCAGTACGCTTCTCTTGGACCAGCACTACCAATAGGGAATTCCATTCCCAGAATAGAATATGAGAAAGGGACTGGACTGAATTGCTTTTGGGGGAAGTTTTCAGTGCTTTCAATGGATCACAAGCTGTTCACCCCCACCCATTTTTCTTGTTCAGTCACTTCAGCAGTATTTAATTCTCTGTGGCCCCATTTGGGATCTTCTTGGTAAAGACACTGGAGTGGTTTGCTATTTCCATATCCAGCTCATTTTACAGATGAGGAAACTGAGGCCAACAGGGCGAAGTGACTTGTCCAGGGGCACACGGCTAGTAAGCGTCTGAGGCTGGATTTGAATTTGGGAAGACCAAGAGCTCTGAGCAATATGGTGCCACCTAATGGCCCTAGTCTTAAATTAAGATGGTACTAAGACAAGAGAAGGCTTTTTTAGAAGGTAGGACTTTAGTTGAGACCCATTTATCCTGTGCATAGTTTGTTTGTACACACTTGCTTCACATTTATTGTCTCTCCTATCAGAAGGTAAGCTCCTTGAGATTAGTGTCTTTTTTTTTTTACTTTTTTGGTATCCCATTAGCACTTAGCATAGTACCTGGCACATAGTAGGTGCTTAATAAGTGCTTATTGACTGAAGAATAAGGATATATTAATTTTTGTCTTTATATCTTAAGTGCTTAGCACCTAGTAAGCATACAATACATGCTTGTGGAATTTGGTTACATTGAACCTTAGTTCATTCATCACTACTCTTTGGGGAAAGGCATTCAACTTCTTCCAAAGTCACTTGATAATATGATCTTCTGCTGCAAACCTTCAGTCATGTTTACAAGGATAGCATGAGAAAACTGGTCCAGTACCATGCTACAGTCTATGTACAGTATGTCTGTGTTATTACTCATCTAGTAGATATCCATTAATACAGTAATCCTGACCAAAAAATAAATAAGACTAATTCTGTATCACCTGTTTTTGCTGAACCTGTGATAGTTCTTAGTGATCACCACTTACTTTTATAAATGTTGTCAAAGTTTCTATTGAATAATATAATTTAGAATTTTTTCAGGAATCTCCTTCCTTTATGTTTTTTTTTCATTAATTGCTTTGATATCCTTGACTTTTTGTTCTCCTGAATGAATTTTATCATTTTTTTTCTAATTCAGTAAAATAATTTTTGGCAACTTTATTGGGATGCATTGAATACATAATTAGTTTAGGTAAAATTGTCATTTTATTATATTCACCCTATTACCTCTATCTGATATCATCTTCTGTTTAACATAAAATGTCTTTCATAACTTGACCCCAATCTACCTTTCCAGCTTTATGCTATGGTATTCTCCTTCACTTTCCCTATGGTACATATCTCACCAAATTGATGTAAAGATCAAAGGCAAGAAAACATAAAATGCTTTATAAACTTCAACCTTTTAGAAGTGTTAGAGAAGTGAATGTATCCCATTCACCATGAGCAGTACCATGCAATTCCTTTTTTTTTTCTTTTTGGAGGGCAGGGCAATTGGGGTTAAGTGACTTGCCTAAGGTCATACGGCTAGTAAGTGTTAAGTGTCTGAGGCCAGATTTGAATTCAGGTTCTCCTGACTCCAGGGCAGGTGCTCTATTCACTCTGCCACCTAGCTGCCCCCAATTCCATTTTTGTTCTTCCTTTTGACCCCAGTATAGCTGGGGGAAAAAATTCCCTCAACTTGTGTGGAATCTTGCAGGATCCTGCCAGTCTTTCTGTACTCACCTGCATTTACTTGACCTTGCTTCCATTTTCTACATATATTTCCTACTTCATTACATGCCCACCATCTCATTCCTCCACTAGAGTTGATCACAGTCCAGTCACACCTCTTTTTCCCTGTGTTTCTGACTGCAAATTCCCTCTCTGTCTCTCTCCCTCTCTCTCTCTCCTTTTCTCCCTCCCTCTTCCCCCTCTTTCCTGTCCCCCCTTCTTTCCTTCCTCCTCCTTTTTCTTCTCTCTCTTTCTTCTTCTTCATCCTCCCATCTCTTTCCCTACCCCTTTCTCTCTCTTCCTGTATTCTATCATCTCTCCCCCTCTTTCTCCTTTCCTTCTCCCTCTGCCCTTTCCTGTTTTCTCTTTCTATTTTCTCCCTTTCTTTTTCTCTTACTCTCTTTCCCTTTCCCTTTGTTTCCCTTCCACCCACAGGCCCAATCCCAATAATGACTGGCACGGAAATTTAACCTATTCTATTTTTTTCTAACCTGGACCTATTCATCCCTCTTTAGGCACCTTCATGGTACCCCACTCCTGGGGGCTCACCATATTGGTTCAAGACACCCAAATAGCTTTAGATCTACTGTAGTTCAGGACTCCTGAACTCAAGTAATTCACCAGTCACAATCTCCCCAGAAGTAGGAACTACAGGCATACACCATCACACGTGTCCCCTGTGAATTCTCCATGTTGGATCTACCCAATATACTTTAGGCTGATTCTATTGATGGATATATTGTGACACTTGGGGTGCCCGGCCCTCATTCTTGCTATATGAAGTGCTGACCTAGGTCATTTTCTGGCCATACAATGTCCTTGATGTTAGGCAGGTAGGTGGAATAGTGGATAGAATGCTGGACCCCATTAGACTGTGAGTTCTTCAAGAGGACTGTCTGGTTTCTTTTTACTTGCTTTGTATCCTCAGTGCTAGCACAGTGCATGGAACATAGGAGACAATTAATAAATGCTAATTAATTAATTTATTAATACAACTTTGGAGCCTGTCCAGAGAAGGGAGAGCCAAAACAGTGCAAGGACTAGAAACAATTCCATATGAAGGTCGATCTAAACAACAGGGGATGTTTTGCCCATTTGAGAAAAGACTTGTGTGGGGAAGGGGGATGCTTGCTATCTTTAAAAATGTGAAGGGTTGTCATGTGGAAAAGGGATTAGCCCTGCTCTGCTCAGCCCTCAAGGGAAAGACTAGGAGAAATAGCGGCAGGCTGCAGACAAGTCACATTTATGTTCAGTTACAGGAAAAACTCCTTTATAATTAAAGTACTCAGAGAGTAAAATGAGCTTAGGTGGTGAATGATCACTTCTCGGCCCAGTGAGATGAAGACCAGGAATAGGAGGAAGCGAGTTCTTTCCATTTGGGGTATTCCAAAAAAGACTGAATGGCCGCTGGTCAGAGACACCATAAGGGACATTCTGGAACAGATGCAGGTACAAGTTGGACTTGAAGCTTCTTCAGACTCTAATCTTTTTCCTCCATGAACTCAACTACCAGCCAAATCTGTGACTCTATACTTTGCCTTCTCCCCTGATCAGTTTAATTTCCCAATAATTCAACCAAGGAAACAGGAATAGGGTCATGGGCTAAAAGACCAAGAAGAACCAGTCTGGGAGCAAAAGCAGGGATTTTATTTGAAATTAGTCTCTTGTTCATGTTAGTAAGCCCACTACTCAGCACACTTTTCCCCTCTGTTCTGCCTTGCTGAACAAAATCCTTCTACCAGACCTTCAAGGTTTAGATCAAACCCTGCCTCCTCTATGAGGCCTCTACTGACTACTCCAGTTCACAATGCCCTCCTTTCCTGGACTCTTACTATCCATACTAAATTATTTAAGACTCAATTATATGTTATATATTATGTATTTATTCCTTGTGTTATTACTTCTCATGTGTTGGTCTCACCTGCCCAACGACACTTAAAGCACCAACTCTCTTATCTGTACCCACCACAACACTGAATCCTAACAACAGGTCATGTCAGATAACTTTTCAGCCCCCGAGAGTTCATAGCCCCCGAGAGTTCACAGCCCCGGAGAGTTCATAGCGCCCTAGGCCCTCTGCTCTCTATTTCCCAAAAGACAACCCTCCTGAACTACAGATTAACCCAACTCTTTCTAACTCACCAACATAACTCTTGGCACACAAGACCAAGCTTCCTACGCATACACCTTTCCCCTCCACAGATTTTTATAATTTTTACTGTGACTTTTATCTGCAGATATAATGTGTACCTAACTGCCATACACATCATAATGAATTAAAAGCATCCTGAGGGCAAAAATCCCCAGTGGCCTCGTATAGAATTATGCAGCCAGTGGGACTCAGATTACTATACATCAAGATGGCAAGCCCAGTCCTCACTTTCTGTTTCAATTACATGAGAAGCACCCCCTCTGTATCTGCCCATTTCCTGTCCCTTTTTGTATTGTTGGTTTAGAAAACAGAATGTTAGGGGTTGCTAGGTGGTGCAGTGAATAGAGCACCAGCCCTGGAGTTGGGAGGACCTGAGTTCAAATGTTACCTCAGACACTTAACACTTACTAGCCATATGACCTTGGGCAGGTCACAACCCCAAATGCCCTGCAGAAAGGAAGGAAGGAAGGAAGGGAAGAAGGGAGGAAGGAAGGAAGGAAGGAAGGAAGGAAGGAAGGAAGGAAGGAAGGAAGGAAGGAAGGAAGGATGGAAGGAAGGAAGGAAGGAAGGAAGGAAGG
>NW_027187339.1:2530697-2552014 GCF_028583685.1 Petaurus breviceps papuanus | reverse complement strand
ACACACTCACGCACACACACTCACACAGCACACACTGTAGGAATTCAATTTGGAAACCATCATCCAAAGCACAGAGGAGACCAGGCAAGTCATATTGCTATAATGCTTAGATTATCAATCATCTTGACAGTTTATTGGCTATATCACCGCACATACCATTAAAATGATGTCTGGCCTCGAATGTCAGGAGGCAAACATTAAACAGGCCAGGATTAAAAAGCAGATCCCAAACAGCACTCCAGTAAAGTTTCCCTTCCACTCTGAAATTAGTTAGAGCTGACTAAGTAACCAGCCCTAGACTTTGAAGAAATATACAACCTAAAAGGCCCAGAGTCAACACAGA
This sequence comes from Petaurus breviceps papuanus, assembly GCF_028583685.1. Lineage (NCBI taxonomy): Eukaryota > Metazoa > Chordata > Mammalia > Diprotodontia > Petauridae > Petaurus > Petaurus breviceps. The sequence goes on along the minus strand of NW_027187339.1, from coordinate 2,551,671 downwards.
CCTGACGGGCTGATAGGTAATGTCATGTTATGGCAAATCTGAAGCTTCTGCGGTGGATTTATCACGTACTCTGGGCAACAGAGTGATTGCTAATGGAGGGAAGGAGGGAGGGAGGGACGGGTGGAGGAAGCAGAGAAGAAAGGGGGAAGATGGGGGGGGGGGGAGAGAACAACAACATAATTTGCCTCTTCTCAGAACCAAGGGCTTGCATCAAAAGGGCCAAGCAAGCTCCTTGAAGTCAGGAAGGAATGCTAATAATTTCATACTCCTGAGCAAACATATTAACATTACCCTGCACACATTATTAAAGTAATTTTACGGATTCAAAAGGAACCAAAAAGGCAGCAGAGACATTCATAATTCAAGAGCTCCAGACAGCGAAAGAGTTACAAACGCTGAGCTTTTGTAAAAAAAATGCTCCTGAACGTGTCACTCTGGCAAGACAACCTCGACACAATTAAAACTATATTGGCGCATCAATAGGGCTCAATTGAGAGCTGTGTACCTGCTTTTTACTAGGCCCTGGCTTTATAGACGCCTTCAAAATAAAGGGGGATGGGAAACGTATGGCTAATTAAAGGGAACCAACCTTCCGTGCCTAAGGAAAAAGGATGGTGCTTTTTTAAAAAGAGAGAGAAGTCCAAAGGAGCAAGAAAAACACTTTTTTTCATATTTCTGCCAAGTGTTTGTTTTGTTTTCCATAGTTCCTTGAACCATTCTTTGTTTCTCGTTAGTCTACAAGCATTTATGGAGCACTGTGCTAAGGGCTGAAGATACAAAGAAAGGCAAATATAGGCCGTGCCCTCAAGGGGCTCTCATTCTAATAGGGAAGACAGCCTGCAAATAACTGGGTACAGAAGATACACATAGAGGAGATGAAAGCTAATTTGAGAGAGGAAGACACTAGTAGTTGGGGTGACTAGGAAAGGTCCCCTACAGAACCAAGGAAGGAAGAGGAGGAAGAAGACAGTAGAGTATTGGGAGGAAGAACGAAGGGCCACCAAACAAGGCCATACTTAACCAGATTGTGAAGGGGAAAATCCAAATTCCTTCTTTTTTAAGCTTCCTTTCCTTCCTTTCCATGTTGACACAAGCAATTCTCATCACCCCCTTATAAGCAGGCACACACACACACACACACACACACACACACACACACACACTTCAAGTCAATCGCTTGAATGAATTCCCTTTTCTCAGTATGAGGTGTATTGCTCAACTTAACATTACAGAGTATCAGAGTTGGGAAGGATATTGGCAGCCATCTGATCTAACCGGTACCTGGGCCTAACTGGTCCCTTCTATCCCAGTCCCAAAGAGGACACATCTAGCCTTGGTTTGATGGGGGTGGCAGGGTGGGGAAGAGAAACCTGGTATGGGAGTACATTCCATTTGGGGGTTACTCAAAGTGGTAGGAAGCTCCACCTGCCACAAATCCTAAATTGACCACATTACAACTTCTACCCACTGTTCCTAACTTGACTGTCAGGAGCCAAGGCTAAGAAATCTACCATCTCTTCCACAGGACAACCCTTCAAATACTGGAAGGCAGCTAAGACATCCCTTTTCCAGGATAAATATCCCCAGTTCCTTTAGACAATCTTCATATGGAAAAGACTCAACGCCTTCCACCATACCAGTTGCCTTTTCCTGGGCCTTGGCTAACTTGTCATCTTGAAAGTACTTTGGAAACTAGGGATAAAAATGGCTAAGGAGATGTGACCACGTGTGCTGATTTGACTGTCCAGATCAAGACCCAGCCTTGGTTTCTTTTCTGACCAGAGTGCCCCTTCTTCATAGATAATTTCCCCATCATCACTGTTGCTGCTTTATGTCAGATTCAAGGCATCTATTTTCAAACACACTGTCATTGTGTCTCAGTGGAAGCTGGAGATGGCGTAGGATGGGAAGGCAAGAGATGGGAGGACACAGTATGCCATGGGAATCCTCACTGATCATCAGAGCTTGCCTCGTATCCAGAGACTGATAAGTCACTGTCTTGTCAGTGAGTAATGGTGAATCACCACTTCACCCCCGTCGTTGAGACGTTCCCCCGTACATCAGATGTCACCAGAACCAAAATGAATTCTGCAGCCGAGAAACATGCTTCTGCACAGCTGAGCAAACACTGACCTCTGCACTGAGGGAATTCCTACAGGAGGATAGTCTGGGAGTCAGGAAAGAAACACACGCATTCCCTGTGCTAATGTGCCAGGGGACACCACAACTGCTCATCCACTAACAAAGCGTGGTCAGTGGCAAAGAAGAGATGCTCCCCTGACCAGTGATTATGATCTCTTGGCATTTAGCACATCCCAGAGGACTGCTACTATAAGAAAAGAAACAATGCTACCTTTCACCCCTTTCCCAAGAAAGCAATCAGGATTATCCCACTTCTTACCCCCCAAATACCAAACTGGTAATAATAACTGACATTTCTATGGGATTTAGGAGTTTACAAAGTAGTGTAACTCATATGAGTCTTACAACTCTGTGAAGCAGTATTGTTATGACCATTTTACAGACAAAGAAATTAAGGCTCAGCAAGGTTAATGACCTCTAAGTTTCCTTCTGGCTCAGAATCTTAACAACCCTACACGTGTTAGGGGTCAGCTTTGAACCCAGACCTTTCTGAGTCCAAGAATAGCACATTATTGACTATGATTCACCAACACAGAGCAACCCACCATCCAGAATAAAATCATAAGTTATTGAACAACTACTTACTCTATTAACAGAACCTATTTTCTTCCTTTGTAAAATGCAGTGGTTAAACTAGCTGATCACTGAGAATCTCTTCAAGCCCTAAACCCTATCTGGCATAGTGAATAGGGCACTGAACTTAAAATCCAGAGATGCCTCAGGCACTTAAAACTGTGCGATCCTGTAAGAATCACTTAACCACTTCATGATTCAGTTTCTTTATCTGTAAAATGATGGGGGCACTGGATTCAATGTCCTCTAAGATCTATGATCCTATGAACTGTGGTAGTCACTGGGGAAGGAGGGAGACACAAGAGGGGGGAAAAATAAAGCTAACTAGAAAGAAAAAGTAGGACCTGAGCCATATGACATGAAGTATAACAGCCATTCTAGAAAGACAAAAACCAGCATGACTTGGAACCATCAAAGATGGCTTCGTAGAAGAGGTGGGCTTTGAGCTGGAATGATGGAGATGAGTTGGACAGACAAAATGGAGAAAGCACCCAGATCTGGCACATCAGCACAAATGAGGGCAAGGAGGCAGGAAGGGACATGATGGAGCACTGAAACTTCCAAATACATCTACCCATCAGTCTCCATCTTCACAATCAGTCACTAAGCATTTATTAAACACCTGCTGTGTACCAGACACTGTGTTAGGCACTGGGGATACAAAAAGAGGCAAAAGACACTGTTTGTCGTCAAAGAACTTACAGTCTCATGAGGGAGACAACAAGCAAACAAAGGCATGCAAACAAGCTACGTACAGGATAAAAAGAATTAACAATCAGAGAGGCTGAGAAAGGCTCCCTGTAGAAGATGGGATTTTAGCTGGGACTTGAAGGAGGATGAGATGAGGAGGGACAGCATCCCAGGCACAGGGGATAGTCAAAGAATGCCCAGAGCTGAGATAGCCTTGTCCAAGGAAAGAAAAGGAAAAAAAGGGCAAAAGGCCCAAAGAAAATTGAGTGAACAGTCTCTTCTTTCAATGAGTTCCTTGCTGGTCTGCTCAGACCACATCAAGAATACTCTGCTCTGACCTGGTTGCCACAATTAAAAAACAGCCATCAGGATGGTACCCTTGATGTGCCATACAGAAGTCAGCTAAAAGAAATAGAGATGCTTAGCTCAGAGAAGGGACTTAGGTGAGATGATAGCTATCTTCGTATTTCTGGAGGGGCTAATATTTGGAAGAAATATTAGATGTATTCTTATCCTTCCCCTACTGAACCATACAACCAATGGGAGGTTATAGGGGCTTCCCAACAATTATGATGGTGCAAGCTTCAGAAGGTAGAGCTCCCCACCACTGAAAGTCTTCAAGCCAGGGATGATCAGGAGATCTTGTCAAGGGGACTCATACTTTAAGTAGGAGATGGATTCGAGCTGAGTGGAGATAGGAAAGGCTACGTGGGTTAGGGACAGACTACAGTCACTACAGAGAGGAATACGGACAGAAAGACTCAACACCTTGAAAAGCCTGAACTTTACTGGAATTCTTTACCTATTTGGTAGCTGGCTCATAGGATATGATCATGCCACCAAAGCTGTTGTTTCCAAACTAGTAAAATGTAAGAATTTTTGCTTGTCTTTATTCCTCTTCTCCCTCCACCATATTCTCCACAGAGAGATTCTATGGTGTGAATGAACACCACACTTCCCGCGAGTTTTCTTCCTAGTATAACTGCTGTAATCCCAGAGGAATCGAGCATCACTGGTACTTAACGACCCATTAGACAGCCACCTTGAAGCAAACCAGAAGGTGGTTAATGCCCTAACAAACGGATTCCCAACCAAGGCACCAGAGGATGGCAAGGGGATTATAGTTTCTATAAACCAATAGTCATGGTTTGTAACACTAATATTTCATTAAGTGAATGGGAAATAAGGCATACTAGATACCTGGCCAATTATAAACCAGCAAACTGAATCTCAGAAGTCATGAAGGAATTCTTCCAGTGTTTGAGTCCCTGGGCCTAAGGCTTCCCACTGCACAAGTGCTGCCACCCTGATGTGTCACATGTGTACGTAGAAAATAATCAACTCCCCAGCCAAGCGATGTCCAAAATGTATTGCTGAGTGTTATGGTAGAGATTCAACAGTCAGTGCAACCGGTCTCAAGGCCGGTTGCCTTCAAATAGACACACTTCTCTTTGTCTTAAGAATGCGGGTAAATTTGCCGAAGCTGTAAAAAAGAAAATGGGCCATTAACTGGAATGCAACAACCTCACCTCTAATAACTTGGGTTCCCTGGAGAAAGTGGTTCCTCCCTGGATTTTATATTTTTATGCACAGGCCATAAAAAAGCCCTCATGCACTTGGCCACAGACTCTATTATTTGGTTTCTTTTGAGTTAAACACAAAAATCAAAAGATCACAGACTTAGTGCTACAATCATCAGTCCAGGGTGGGGGACACTTGCTAAATGTGTGACCCTGAGTAAGTCATTTTAACCTCTGTGTGCTTCAGCTTCCTCACCTATAGAATGAGGAAAATAATGGTACCTACCCTACTAGGACTAATGTAAGGATCAAATGGGATAATATTATTAAGTGCTTTGCAAACCTAAAACCCTAAAAGATTACTAGTTGGAAATAATGGATTGTATTGGCTTATTCTGTGCATCCCTCAGATCACCCTACTAAGGCTAAACTCAGCATTGACTCCTGCTGGGTATTCAAGGGAGAATGGAGAGAAAAGCCAAAGATGAGCAAATCTCAAGTACAATAGCGCCAGAGAATAAGTATTTGCACCTTGGGGGAGGAGCCATGAGTCCAGATCCCAGCCTTCCCTGCTAGTTAGGGCTCACGGTTTCCAAAAGAAGCGCCATCTAATTCTTAAAACAGAGATCACACATGGGGTCGGAGAGTTATTCAGTCAAGTGCAAAAGTCACAGGCATCCCTGCCACACCTTGTAGCTACTGAGAATAAAGGCACAAAGAGAAGTTGGGTTCAATGTAACAAGTGTTTGGGGAGTGAATGCTGATGGGAACAACTCATCCTCATCAACCTTCTCTTTCCACGAGTCCTTAATAGAAATGCCGACCTTAGGAACTGTCAAATTTCCAAACCATAAGAGCCTTGGCATTAGGAGCAAGGAGGGACTTTAGAACTGAGCATCTGGTCCAATCTTCTCCATTTAGTAGTAGTAGTAGTAGTAGCCACAGCAGTAGAAGTAGCAGCAGCAGCAGCAACAGTAGCAGTAGTAGTAATAGTAGTAGCAAAGATAATAATTTATTGTTCGGTCATATCCGATCCTTTGTAATCCCATTCGGGCTTTTCTTGGCAAATACACTGGGGTGGTTTGCCATTTCCTTCTCTAGCTCATTTTACAGAGGACGAAACTAAGGCCAATGAGGTCCCAGGGTCACACAGTTAGTAAGTGTCTGAGGCCAGTTTTGAACCCTGGAAGACAAGTCCTCCTGACTCCTGGCTGCTCACTCCATCCACTTCACCACCCAGCTGCTCTAATAACAACAGCTAATATTTATGGAGGATAGAAAAGTGCTCTAAGGTTTGCAAAAAGCTTTACACATGTTAACTCATTTAATTTCCCTGGTAATCCTGGGAGGTAGGTGCTATTGTTCTCATCCCGGTTTTACAGATTAGGAAAAGGGGCCACACAGCTAGTAAGGATCTGAGTCTGGTGAACTCAGCTCTTCTGGCCTCCAGAAATCCTGTTCTCTATCTACTGTGTCACCTAATTGCCATTTTACAAATGAGGAAACTGAGGCCCAAAGAGTCAAGATGAATTGTAGGAAGCAGCAGTACCCATATTTGAAATCAGATCCTCTGACTCCAAAAACTAATCACAAACAACGGGATGGCTTGGAGTCAGGAAGAATTCAGTTCAAATGTCACCCCTGATATCAGCTGTGAAATCAGATTGTGACCAAGTGACACCAACTCTCTAGGTCTCGGTTATCTCATCTGTAAAATGGAAAAAATTCACATGGTGGTTATGAGGATCAAATGGAATAATATAGAGAAAGTACTTTGTAAGCTCTAAAGTCCTATATAAATGTCACTTATTGTTAGACTCACATAGTCACGAACTGTATGAGCTGGAGGAATTTCCTTTTATCTAATGCCCCAAGAACTACTTTCCTCATAGCAACTTTGAAAGAGAGGGATCTGATAGGATTATTTTACCCATTTCACAGGAAAGGAAACTGAGTTTGGAGAAGTTAAATGACTTGCCCAATGCCTCACAACCGGTAAGGGGAAGAGCTGGAATTATCAAGTCCAGGGCTCTTTCCACCATCCATCACACTGCCTCTCAGACCTGAGACATCATCTGCTCAAACCTCTACCTCCTTTTCACATTTGAGGAAACTGAGGCCCAGGTTATACAACTGGTTAGTGACACAGCCAGGATTAGAACTCTGGTCTCCTGTGTTCTTTCTACTACACCATCCTAAGATCAAAAATTCTTACTCCCAGTCTGGTGAAGGAACCTGATTGTTACCCTCACTGTGAGAGATACACATAAATGTTCAACAATGAACTCTCTGTGTAAAAAAAAATGTACACACCATCACACTTTTAAATTTAATCTGCATTATTAATATTTCCTCCACTTAAGTTTAGACAATCAAAAAAACCATAAATCAAGTCCTTATTTGTATCATTTGCCTATTTCCCAAGGTGTAAAAGCTCACACAGAAAATTTAACAATCAGCTCTCCCTAGCCAGGGTGAACTGGTCCAATACACCCCTGGATGGCTCTGGGGCTCCTAGTCACAAGTAAGCCAAACCAGTTCCTCTTTACTCAGACCAGGAAGTCTTCATCTACAAAATGGCACCCTGTTTCCATGACCAAGGATGAAGCTCTTCAGTTCTTGTTGCTAAAGCCTCCTATCATCTGGCCTCCTTCCCATATCTACCTTGTAAACCTCCCTTCCCAGAACCACCCGGTCCTCTTCTTGCCCATGAGAGGGAAAGTTGAGTTTAGACTTGAGAGCCGACAGACTTCAAGGAGACCCAAAGTTTCCAGAAAGTGCTCCTGAGCTTGTCATGTCCCAGATATGAGGTACTGAAACCCAGCAGGGCTCTTTCAGTGGCCCCCAAATCCTTCGCTTTGCCCTCTCTTTCTCTCTTTTCCTCCACTGCTCCTGGAGCAGCTTCCTGGCCCTGTTCTAATTCTTCTCCTTCCCTGGTGTGTGTATACCCTTTAGATATTTGCAGGCTATTATCATGTACCCACTTAGTGAAACAGCACACATTAAATTCTTTTAATCTTTCCTCATAAATCAATCCCTTAATCCCTCCAAGCCCTTTAATCGGGCTTGCTGCTCTTCTCTGAACTCCTTCCAGTTTTCCCCGGCATCTCTCTGATAATGATGTGACATGGGCCTGAATGCAGGGCTCCAGCTGCCGACCTGCCAAACTTTCCATTCCTCTGACTCCAGAAGGCGGGGCCCCTGCCTGGCCTGCCGAGAGTCGCCAGCGCCCATTTGTTCAACCATGTTATTATCGAGTGGGTCCCAAGGCAAAGAAGGCATGGATCCCTCATGAGCACATGTGTGTAACATGTAGAACTTTAAAAAGGGGAGAGGGAAGAGCCAACAAAAATTTGGTTCATCATTATAAGATTCTGCCCATATACTCCCAAATTATGGAGAAATGGCCTCTGATCAGGGAGATTGAGGAGACCTGGGCCTCAACAGAACCCAGTACTCCCCAAAGGGCTAGAGACCCATTGGTGATATTTTTATCTCCCTTTAAAAGCCCTCTGAGATCACCTTCAATGTACACCACATAGATGAATGTGTGTATATATGTGTACAAGTATACATAGATAAAGGGCACAGGACCAATTTAATAGGAAGGGAGGATACTTAAAAGTTGAAATTAAGAGGTGAGAGAGGAATATAATGAGAGGAGATGGGGAGAGACAGAATGGGGTAAACTATCAAATATAGAAGAGGCAAGGAAAAATGGTTACAATGGAGGGGAAGAACAGGAAGGCAAAAGGGAATGGGTCAACCTTATTCTCACTGAATTTGGCTTAAGGAGGGAATGACATACACACTAAATAGGGTATCTCACCCCACAGTAGAGTAGGGGAGAAGGGGATGAGAGGGGGATGATGGAAGGGAGGGCAGGCTGGGGGGGGAGGGAACTTGGAAGCACTCACTTTTGAAAAGGGACAGGATCAAAGTAGAGAACAGAACAAGTGGGAGGTGGGATAAGAGGGAGGGAAATATAGTCAGTCTTTTACAATATATCCACTATGGAAATGTTTTGTATAGCTACATATGTAACAACCTATACTGAATTGCTTATCTTCCCAGTAAGGGTGGGTGACAAGGGAGGAAGGGAATGAATCTGGAATTCAAAGTTTTAAAATCAAATGTTTAAATATATACTATTAATAATATTATTTTACATGTAACTGGGAAATAAGATATACAGGCACTGGGGCATAGAAATCCACCATGCCCTACTGGGAAGTCAGAGGGGGTATGGGAGAAGATATGGGAGAGAGCAGATTGAAGGAGGGGATATCCAGTGGGATCGCTATTTTGGGGTGGTGGGTAGGGAAGAAAACAGGGAGAAAATTTGTAACTCAAAAATCTTACGGAAATGAATGATGTGAACTAGAAGTTAATAAAGCATTTGATAAAAAAATTAAAAATAAAAGCTTTTTGAAAGTAAAAATATATATACACCACATAGATCTGGTGTGTATATAGCTGTTTGTAAATTGTCTTCTCCATCAGACTATAAGCTCTCTAAGGGCAGTAACCATATCTTTCCTTTCTTTATATGACCCAAGGCCAAGCAAAGCACTTGACATATAATAAGTGCTTATTTAATGTTCTTTGATTGACTGTCCTGAAAAGCCAAATCTTGAGGCCCTATGCCAATTTTGAGGACCATTTTTCTCCTCACTGTGAAAACACAGTACCCTCAGCAACTTGTCTCTCAGTCCTCAGGGATCTGTTCTGCTTCTCCAGTGCTTGATGCACTCGAAGCCTGGTGGCTCAATGGATAGAGCACTGGACCCAGAGTTGGAATGATCTGAGTTCAAACCTCACTTCAGACACTGAATAGTGATGTGACTCTGGCCAAGTCACTTTGCCTTTGCCTCAGTGTCCTTATCTGCAAAACGGGGATAATGACAGCACCCACATCCCAGGGTTGTTGCAAGGATAAAATGAGATATTTGTAAAGTACTTTCCAAACCTTAAAGCCCTATAGAGGATGTCCCAAGAGTCCCAAGTGTAGCTAATTAGCTACTATCATCATCATCTTCGTCATCATTATGTCCTTGACACTCTCTGCACTACCTCATTCTTTTACCTCATCATATTTTCTGAATTCTACAGCCTCTCCTAAGCCCTATCCCTGTCCTTCCATCAGGGTTAACAATTGCTTAAACTCCCCCAAAATTCTGTGCACCCCAAGAAAGATGGAAAATGTTACGTGCATTTTTTGGCTTTCAAAAGACTATTCCTTTTCTCTGTCACAACTCACTTCAGGTGACTAAGAAAGGGACTATAAATCCAGCCGATGTGAGGCAGATATAAACTCTGCCAGGAGGATGCAAGCTTCTTGAGGGTAGGAATAAAATGATTTGTTTTATCTGGATCTTGATTGCCTAGCACAGTGCTTGATGTATAAGAGGCATTTAAAGTGTTGTTCAGACTTGAGTGGTCATTTTGGTAACCCCCTGTCCTCTTGTACCAGCATCTCCTAATGTGGGTCCACAAGTTCATTTTATTTTCATTTAAAATAAATCACAAAACAGAATTTGGGACAATAAAGGAATCTTGCCAACCAATCAGTCCAAATCATACATGAAAGGCATCTCCACTGTCACATGGATGACAAGCAGCCACAAAACCTCTGCTGGGAAATTTCCAAGGCAGGAGAACCGCCACCTCTAGAGACCACTCACTCTAATTTTATACGGCTCTAATTCACAGGATCATAGATCTCTACCTGAAAGTGAACTAGTCCAACCCTCTCCTTCTACAGATGAGGAGTCTGAGGTTCATGGAGGTTAAAGGACTTGGCCACGGTCACATAGATACAGGATTTGAACTCAAGTCTTCTTGACTCCAGGCCTGGTACTCTATCCATGTCACCACCTAGCAGCCCACCTGCATTTTAAAGGTCCTTCAGTGGATGAGAAACTACACTAAAGGTTTCTGGGAGGGGGAAGGACTACCCCTCCCCCCAAAAAAAAGAGGATAAGGTGTGATTCTTATCCTTATGGAGCTTACAATCAAGCAAACCTTTAAATGTATCAGGTACTTATTGTATGCCAGGCACTATATCAGTGCTGGAGCTAAAAAGAAAGGCAAAGCAGTTTTTGCCTTCATGGAGCTCACATTCTAATGGGAGAGACAACATTAAAAAAACTAGGTATCTCCAAGATATGTACAGAGTAGAGGAAGGTGATCTCACAAGGGAAGGCACTAGCAGCTAGGGCAGGGGGGGGGGGGTGCCTAGGATAGACCTGTAAAAGGTAGGATATGGCTGAGTCTTGAAGGAAGGCAGGGAAGGAAAGAATCAAAGGTAAGGAAAGACAACACTCCAGACATGGCAGACAACCAGTTCAAAGGCGGGAAGCTGAGAGATGGAGGGTCATGAGCAAGAAAAATGGAGGAGGACAAAATAGCTGGAGGTTATAGTATGTGGAGGGGAGTAGGCATAAGAAGACTTACAGGAAGGGGTCAGGTTATGAGGAGCCCTAAATAGCAAACCAGTGGCTTTGTTTCTGATCCTGGAGGTAAGAGGGAGCTTCCAAAATTCACTGAGTAAGGGAGTAATGTGGTCATATTTGCTCTAGGAAAATTACTTTGGAAGCTGAATGGAGGGTGAATTGGAATGAGAAGAGACTGAGAAGTCTATTGTGTTATTCCAGGTGAGAGGCAATGAAGGCCTTGAACCAGCATGGTGGCAGTGTAAGTGAAGAGAGAGGGACTTAGATGAGAGATGTGGAGGTAGAAACAACAAGGTTTAGCAATGAATTGGATGTGTGCAGAGTGAGACCTTAAGGATGATGCCAAGGTCACAAGTTTGAACGACTTCAAGGATGGTGGTGTTAATGGGAATAACTGGGATTTGAGGAAGAAGGAAAGGCTGGAGATGGTAGGTAAATATAAATTCTGTTTGGGCCATAATGAGTTTGATATGCCTATTGGGACATGCAGTTTGAGATGTACGAAAGGCAGATGGTGAGTCAGGATCCAAATACAGGAAAGAGACTAAGCTGGATATATTGATTTGAGAATTATTTGCATGTACATAATCATTGAATCCATGGGAGATGAGATGACCAAGTGAGATGGTACCATGGGAAAAGAGAAAAGGACCCAGGAAAGTCTTAAGGAACACCCATGGTTAGTAGCCATGACATGGATGAAGACGCAGCATAAGAGGTTGAGAAGGAGTAATCAAACAGGTAAAGGGACAACCAGGAGAGAAAAATGTCAGAGAAAATAGTGTCTAGAAGGATAGAGTCAAGAACAAAGTTAAATGCTGCAGAGCAGTCAAGAAGGATGAGAGATGAGAAGAAAAAAAAAGGTCATGGGATTTGGTAATTAAGAGATTACTGGTAATGTTGAATGAAGTTTCAGTTGAATGAAGAGGTCAGAAACCAGACTGCAGAAGGTAAAGACAAGACACACAGGGGGAAAAATATAACAACTCACAAGAACTGATGGGTTAAGGCTAGATAAGTGTCAAAAGAGTGAAATAGATGAAGAATACAGAGGATGAAAAGCAGCATTGTTTCAAGGGTCACATATGGTATCCCCCTACCTCCAAGTACCTTCATAATACACACCCATTTCCAGATACCCTAGTGGCTCCTTAGAATTGGACAACTGGGTTTATCAAAGAAAGCCTTAGTTGAATCTGTTCACTAAGCTGAGTAGAGTTCAATGCCCTGGGTGTTTAGTCTGACTTTTACTTCAGCATTTGAAAAGTAGTTAGCATCACAGGACAGTCTCTCTAGAAGTTACTGGTCCTGACTTCTGGATTGCTAGGATTTTGGAGGGACAGAAAACACTAGTTGAAATGCTAATAGAATATTCATATTGGTATAATCATGGTGGAAAGTGCCCATCGAAATACATGCATGTTTTCTCCGATGAAGGAAATGATGGTGGGGTCAACAAAGAAAGGCAGATATAATAGCTGATTAGAAGCATGTGGTTGTGGGGGATCATAGGTCCAAGGTCCATTCTGCACTCCCACTTACAACTTTTATTTGGACAAAATCACATTAAAATGAATATCAATGACAGCCTCATAAGGAAAAAGAAATCACAGGAAGGCAGTTTGAGGCTGTGTAGAATGGCGGAGAGGTTGCCCCAACCCTTTGTCTAGGTTCTAGAGCAGGTAACTGAATGCATACTATGGGGGGCAGGGAGGAATAGGGGAGTCCATTAACTTTACCACACTAGCAAAACTGACTTCCTTTGCTCTACAGGTTGCCTTTCTGAATCACTGACCAGTCACAAGCAATGCATCTCTCCCAAAACACAGGCTCCCACTGGGGAAGATCCTGGTCATCAGCCTAGGAATGGATGATTTTAGCAGAGGCGGTTGTGGGACACAGCATTAAAAAAAAAAGACTAGAGAGTTCTCAAGAATAATCTGCAGTTTGGAGAAGCCAGCACCAAATAATCTTCTCTATCAGCCATGTTATAAGCCTTACGGTGGTAAAGCAGTGGTTAACACCTGCTCACTTGCTGATTCCACTGCCCCTGGCATCAGTGGAGTGGGGGAGAGCTGCATCCTGATAATTATCAATGCCACAGATTAACCTTTATCCAAGGGTAAAACAAAGGGAAGAGAGATTTGTGGCCATGGGGAGAAAAAAGTCCAGGAAGGAACCTAGGTATTGATGATGAAAACAATGATGACAAAGGAAATGAAGGACAAATGCGAAATCCATCCTTTCCCCTATTGGAAAAAGAGCGACTATTCATTCTCTCTCAAAGTCTTCCTCCCTTGTTACAGCAGTGTGGTAGAGAAAGTTGCCTTGAATTATTTGCCAAGAATGAGCATAGGCAGACAGGTGGTGAGCTGTCCCTGCAGCCCATCCTGGGTTTTTCTGCCCTAGGGTCATTGTTTCACACCGCTCCCTATGCCCAGACTGTCCTTCTTCTCCTTCCTAATGTACTGAATTTCTAACCATCCTTTAAAACTCAGCACAGATGTCACCTCCTCCAGGAAATCTCTCCCTGTTGGTCAGGATCTACACACACACACCATATAGCACTTTGTCTTACTCTCTCCAATGTTCACATCAAATAGTATTGTATACTGGGAACTGTGTTTTACTTAAATTTAATGTCTTCCAATCCTTACCCATCATAAGGTTTTAAAAACATTTTCAACATTCTAGTTCATTATTTCACCATGGAAGCTACTAACCAACAACAGCCTTTACTGATGCCCCTCCTCTGCCCCTTCCCACTCTCCAAGCTCTCAGCTTCACTCTAATTCCATGAAACCCCAGCCACATATGGTTGTTACACTCCTAAACAACTCACTCTCAATCCTTGGACCCTCTCTACAAAGCAAGCAGGTAGAGACAGAAAGGCCAAGTTTTCTGAGGTTGAAATTGTCTATTCATTTTCCAACCACTGAATCCCCAATCTCCAAAAGAATTATGAGCATGTTGGGAAAAGAGTCTCCAAAAATTGCACTCTCTCAATGTCAAAGGTCTGCAGTGGCCATGCAGTCCAACCCAAACCAGACCAAGACTCTTCTCTACAAAACCCTCAACAACTGGTCATCCAGCCTTTGCCTAACAACCTCCAGGGAGGAGAGGGGCCATCTCCAGTCATCTTGATCTATATCTCACCACTGAAGCCAGATGGCTCTGGAGGAGAAAGTGAGACTGGTGGCTTTGCACAGCCCTCCCTTACTTAAATCCAATTCAATTCCAAGTCATCTTCCTGATGTCAGGGTCCTCTTCGAAAATGAAGCACAAATAACAACCACCTGTGCATGCAGGAAGCCCATTTTACTATTCGATAGTTTTACCTGTTAGGAAGTTCTTCTTTATATCAAGGTTAAATCTGCTTTGCTACAACTTCCACCCATTGTTCTGCTCTCTGGGGCCAAGCAGAGCAAATCCAATCTCTCCCTTCCCCCTACCTCCCACCTCCTAGCCATTCTAGAACCCTGAATGTTGGGTCATAGGATTTGGGGAGTAGAGAGTTTCAGGACATTATCCATTATTAATGCTAAATTCACAGAAGTCAACATTGACATCTGTAACGACTCATTAAAAAAAAGCAGCCTCTTTGTTAGCGGTTCTTGTAGGAAAGCTTTTGAAAAATAAATCCAATAGGGTGCAAAAATAAAATAAAAATTCAGATTTTCTTAGTAACAAGGACCATGAACAATGGTGTTCTTTTTACAGCGGCGGAAAGCCTCAAGACATCCGTTAGATTCCTTCAATGAGCTTTGTTCAATAAATGCTAAGCCTTGAAGCTTTTAAATGTATTAAAGTGATTATGATATCATCACTCCAAAGGCACTTCAATAGAACATTAAGACAGAAACAATTTTCTTCCACACAAACTGCATAACAGTAACAAAAAGTTGATTAAATGCACATTGTATCAAAAATATTTGCAGTATTTATAGACATGTGTAGGTAAGACGAACTGCAACCCACACCAATGGGAGGGGAGGGGAACAGGAAGTAATAAAAGCAATTGGGGGGAGGGGATTTTTACAAGAAACGTGCAAGTAAAGAAAGGTTTTTAAGTCACAACTTATAAGAAAAACGAGGGCTAAAGATGAATAAATATTGGAGGAAAAGAATATGCTCCCTTAAGAATCTAAACATTGTGGTTTGCATGGGCTGCCCCTTCCCACAAGCCCTCAGTGGGGAATTCAAGGAAGGGGCAACTCTTTGGAGGGTGTATCCTTGGCACCAGGAATGTGGAGAGGTGAGGGGGGGGCTGAGGGAACAGGGGTCAGAGGGAAACACAAAGATGTAAGGTTTTCTGTTGCATGCTTGTTAAGGAATACTCCTGACACGGCAAAGGATTATGAATTCACATGTGAATTTATCCCCTATTAAACTTTTAGCAAAGGGGTCAGTTAGCAAGATCAGCGGAGCTATGGCCCCACAATCACATGCCAGAAGAGAATCTATACACTGGGTTTCCCTAAGCGTGGCCCAGGTCTAGGAATGACAAGGGAAATTTAGAAAAGGGGGAGTGTGTGCATTTCAGAGTGAGAGGGCTAAGGAGAAAATATACCCATCCAAGAGGAAAAAAAAAATTCATCAGGCCTTATCCCCAAAAGATGAGTAAGTACCGCTCACATTACCCCTTTAAACGAAAGGAGGAGTGGTTTGGGTTTCCTCCCCCAATGGAAAATATTCCATAAACAATACAGACTGCCTTGGAACCCTCTACCAACAAGGTCGAGGTCATTTATTGCCCATCTTGGGAGCCCTGTGATTTCTCTTTGTGGGGCGGTTTCCCCTTATCCATCACTCCAAGCTCTGTAGCTCGGCTCTTGTGACTTCTCAAACCAGCCCAGGGAAAAGAAAAATAACAAAGGGGCCAGAGGAATGAGAAATAAAGACCATAAGGTAGGTGACAAGTTCCCCCCACAGCCTGCCAGTGCCGTGGGCCAGAATTGATTTTCTATACAACATCAGAAAGGATTACCTTCCCCCCACAACACCGCCCAGGGGGACGCAGTGGAAATCATAATTAATTCAGGCAAATTCAATTCTGAGAGTTGGAGTGACAAATACTTTCCTCCTAATATGAACCACAGCCTCAAAGCATCTTACAGCACTTGGTGGGAGCGACAGTGGCCCCCTCAACGTAATAAGAACGCGAAGCGGACCAATAAAATGTGGCCAGGAAAATAATAATTCTTCCTGGCTGGGAAGGAATGTGTAAAAAGTCCCAACTTCACACGAGAAAATGAATTTCCATTAGTAATGTTGCTTTTGCCTCCCTCCTCCCAAGGATGAGGTGGGGAGAACAGCATCAGAGGAACAAAAGCCTAGAGGTCACCAAGTCCAACTCCCTCATTTTACAGATGAGGAAACTGAGGCCCAGGAAGGTTCAGTGATTGTCCAGGAGCACAGAGCATGAAGCACGGAGGCAGAAGTTGAACCCATATGTTTTGACTCCAGAATTTTTTGCACCGTATTTCCATTTTGATATTTGGTGACAATGTAATTCCTCAAATTTGCCTATCCCATATGAATATCTCCTGCTTAAGGGAAGCAGAAACAGCGGATAAAGTCTTCAGAGGACCCAAAGGGAGTAAACAGAAGCTCCCACAGCAAAGAGTGGAAGGAAGAGAGCCCATGGGACGATGAAAAAAAGCAGCTGGTGTAGACTCCACATTGTAGAGGGGATGGAGTCCAACCAACAAATCCTGCCTCAGACACCTACTGGCTGTGTGACCCTGGGCAAATCTACTGCAATTTCCTCATCTGTAAGATGAAAGGGATGGTCAATGTTCTTTCCATGGCACCACACTGCCTCCACCATCTTCCTTTTCCCTATATTACTCTTAACAACACTACATGTCATTATGCCCAGTACAGTGTAAGCTCCTTAAAGAAAGGAACTGGTTTGATTTTTTTGCCTTTGCATGCCCAGGTCCCATGCCAAAACCTAGCATTCAGTAGACCCTTAATAAATGCCTGTTGAATTGTATCTAATTCTAAGACTGCCTAACATTTGATTTCATATTTTTCTCTCTATTATGTCCCATTATGTCTGGTTAGCCTTATCTTGCCTAACTAGACTATAAGCTTCTCAAAGGCAAGAACCACACCTATGCTCTACTATCTCCCATCCTGGTTAGCATAAATCTGGGCATATAAAGTCTAGAATCCAGAGCTCAAAGGGATCTGTAGAGGTCAACAAAACTAATGGTGTCATTTTCAAGATGAGGAAACTGAGGCCTAGATTGGTTAAGTGATTTGCCTAGGTTCACACAATTGTTGTATTGGACAGTTACTGAAATGTACAAATTTATCTTTGATTTCTTTGATTTGGAAGTTTAATAACTACTTGAAAATAATGTTGACTGGATGAAAGAAGACCCAGTTCCCTTAGTCCAATTATTATCAACCCTTGATCACCCATATCAGTAGATAGGAAGTAATTGTATGAATGGTTCAAAGTAATAGATAAGACAAAAATAATTGTTGTTGGAGTAGTTTTACCTTCCTAAAAATATCTGAGTTAGGATTTCATTCAAATAAGCTTGTGTTTTCCAGTGCACAGCAGTTAAGACAAACTATACTGGGTTATAAGAATAAATAAGGTTGGTATTTAAAATTCACCACAGCAAATCCACAAAGTGGATAACCAAGAGCTGACTACATTTGTGGCCATGTGTGCATATTGTTGGCTAGAACAATTCCATTTCATTAGAGTTCAGAGAACTCTGAACTGCAAAGGACCTTTGAGGTGATCTGATCCAGTCTCCTCATTTTATCAATGAGGGAGAAGCATCAAGGCCCAGAAAAGCAACATGATTTGCCCACAATCCCAGGGGGATGTAGAAGAATCAGGATTCCAATCCAGGACATCTAATTCCATATCCAGAACTCTTTCCATTGTACCACAAGTAACCCAATTTCCTCATTTTATAGCTGAGGAGAATGAGTCTCAGAAAAGTCAAGTAACAAAAAACAGGGAGAAAAACTAGAAATTGAATCCAGGTAACCGAATTCTAAATCTGTGGCCATTTGCAGTATGTCAGTGGTATTTACTGGGTACCTTTGGTCAGGCTGTGATGCTACATCATCAAGAAAGCTGGAAGCCTTCCTTCTTTCTATTCACTGTACTCTTGGCATTTTTCCTATAATGATTTTTCTTTACAGAATAGTACTCAAGAATTTGGTACTCGGGTATTTCATTCCAATTAGAGCGTATAACAAGTAATTCCACAGCAAACATTTACATCTTGATCTTCTCCTCACTCACACCAGATTACATGATGTCTATTTCATCTGTGGCCAAGTAGATGGAGACTCGGACCAAATAAATAATATCTACCCCTTAAATACAAATAAAACTCGGGATAGCAACTTACAAGGAGAGTCAAAGCTCAATATTGATTGCTGACAATCAAAGGCGTTATAATTCACTCTTCAGCTCCCTGCATGACTCAAGCCAAGAATCTGATATTGACCAAACCCAAATCAGGATGGGAGATGGGGCTCCCAATGAACCACCACTGTAGCTCATGCCATCTCTGAGTCTTGATTAGGTAGAGACCATGGGGGACTGCAACAGACACATAGTGTGAGTTGCCTGCCCCTATGCCTGACAAATTAATCTCAAAACCTTCTGGAGAAGACAGAGAGAAACGCCAACTTTCTGTCCCCATTATCCAGTCATTTTATTAGAGTTTTCCTAACTCCTCTCCTCAAAGGGAAGGGCAAGACACAGAAAACTAAGTGGCTTTGTCATCAAAAGCCTTCACCACACTGACACACAAACACCTGTCAGTGCAAAAGCATCTCTGACTTCTTTGCCAACTGCTTCTGCTTACCAGGAGCTGAGCGGGCATGGAGCTTTCAGACTATTTTCTTCCAATGTTTTGAAGTCACTTTCAGTTCACATGAAGGCTAACAATTTCAAAAAGACTGGGTATGGGAAAGGGATGAAATAAAAAGAAAGGCAAAGAAAAAACACCAAACCACGATTAGGAAGCCCTGAAAGCCTTTTAGCTGACAGCACCCGCTTTTCATGGATAGCTCCAAAGAACATCCATGGAGAGCAACAATGAAAGAATAAAATATAGGCAAAGTGTAAACAATTTAGCAGCCCTAGTCTCCCTAAGTCAGGTAGCCCATCTTAAGGCAAGAGATCATTTTTCCCAGAGCCCAGCTGGTAGAGTCTACAACTGCACAGGACAAGACCTCATACTGTGTTCTAGCAACTGATCAGTCATGTTCCAGCTGACACCAAAGACCCCTTGCCTTCCCAGACCCATATAGCTCAATCCCCCAGTTAAATTCTGCCCCTCAGAAATAAATCAGGAAAGTACCTAAGATCCCCAGACTTCCATATTGATACTTTTCCTTCTCCAAACCTGAAATTCCATTCCCAAGATGCAGTTATGATGTTCTCGTCAGATAGCTTCAGCTTTTTCTATTATCACTCTCCATCTGAGGGAAATGCAGCCACTCTGGAAGCTCTTTCTACCTCTACATTCAGCCCCACTTAGAGCCAAAGGAGGATCACTGGTTCACAGGGGGTGGCAGATAGGGCAACATAAACCTAGCAGGTAGAGATTACACTTACTAAGGTAAGTAAACTTGAATTGATTTTCAGACGTTAAGGAGATTTTGCAAGGGGAGGGGAGGAGCAAGAAGAGAGAAAGGGCAGGGAAAAAACAATGCAAGGATTATATTGCATAAATATAAACAACCTACAAATGGCCAATACAAAACTATAGTCTTAAAATCATTAGGTTTCAGTGTATAAAATAAGGAGTTTTGAATGACAGAACACTCACCCTATTTCAGACATACTTTTTCTCTGAAACTAGTACACTTGGGGAGTTTTGAGCTCCAGGTTCAGACTAATCCATCTACCAACAGAGAGTAGCTCTCCCAGCTCCCATCTGACACAAGTCTATCATTCACCATTTGCAGGTACATATGCTTTCTGCTGACAAAGCTCCATTACCAGAAAAAGCTCAGTAAGTAAAGCTGATTTGAAATAACTATATATTATATGGAGCCTGGTTGAGGACGACTTGATTTGAAGTCTAGAAAATCATCATATAAAGAGGCTCTAGAAAGAGCTGCTTAATTATTAAAATACCTTTGCTTCTTCCAGACAGCTCAGTACTTGATTTATTATCAGTGTTAAATATTTGGTAATTTACTGGGGTCATACAACACAACAAAACAACTTTACATGGTGAGTACATAGGCTCTGTAATTCTTCTGCTGGAAATGTTTTCATCTGTCTAGCTAATCTTCAAATACTGAGCTAATGACTTCAAAAGGAGATGCCTGCCAATCAGAATTCTTGGGTGATTCCTCAAAGACCCAAGAATATATTAGTCAAGAGTTTGGTCTAGAAGGGCAAAAATTGCTGTGTGTGTTCATTTACTACTATCAATGGGTACAGCAACCTGAATGCTGGGGCAGTAAGGAAGGAAGGGAGTAAAGGATAGAGAAATGGAGGAAGGGAAGGAAGGAGGGAGGGAAGGAGGGAGGGAGGGAGGAAGGAAGAAAGGAAGGAAGGAAGGAAGGAAGGAAGGAAGGAAGGAAGGAAGGAAG
>NW_027187339.1:2511743-2530687 GCF_028583685.1 Petaurus breviceps papuanus | reverse complement strand
GAAGGAAGGAAGGAAGGAAGGAAGGAAGGAAGGGAGGGAGGGAGGAAGGAAGGAAGGGGAGAAGGAAGGAAGGGAGGGAGGGAGGAAGAGAGGGAAGAAAGAAGGGGGAGAAGGAAGAAGGAAAAAAGGGAGGAAGAAAGGACATTTATAAAGGACATATCATGTGCTAGGCTACAGACATGAATAAAAAAGTGAAGACAGTCCCTGCCCTCAAAGAATTTACATTCTAATATGAGGAAACAACACATATTGAAGTGTGGTGGCCTAGGAGGGATATTTTTATTCGGAAAGTTACAAGAATAATGAGTAGAGACCTAGGGAAGCAAATGGAACTGTCCTTTTCAGAAGCAATGACAGATTTAGTTCAATTACAATTCCAGAAATGAGAAAGGGATGTGGAGGCAGGAGAGAAAGAGGGCAGCATGTGGCACCAAGAAGTCTGGAAAAGAACTGACTAAGCAACTGAGACCACTAATCAGGACCACAATGCCTCAGAGAAGGCATTCCAGAAAGGAAAGGGTTAAGTCATCCATAGTTTTTTTGGTTTCTGGTCTGCCTGACACAGTGGAAGCTTTTAGTTCTTGTGGGTCACCCCTTCTAAAAAAACAAACCAAATGATTCCAAGCTAACTTCATATCCCTTCACCCAACTCCCATAAGCACCAATTCAATTAAACCAACATTAATTAATGAAGTGCTCACTATAAATACAGATTTGTAGTCAGAAGAAGCCTTAGAAAGGATCTTGTCCAACATACTCATTTTCAAGATGAAAAAAATTAAGGTGCAGAAAGGAAGGGGATTTGCCCAAAGAACCTTTTAGTAAGTGTCCCAGCTCCTCTTACTCCACTACCTTCCACTACCCTGCTTCTCAGTATATCAATATATTTATCAGAGTTCACCAAGTCCTCAAAAGGAACAAGACTTCCAGGCCCACTGAAAGTTAAAAAAAATCCCCAAAATAATCTGGGGGTAGATGGTTTAGTCTTATGAAGATACCTGAATCTTATAGGTTCACCTGAATTGCTTGTGGCAAAAATTTTGATCTAGCTTTGTATGAAAAAGTGGCATCAGTAAAAGGTACCATTTTCCAGTCTCTAGTCTTTGTATTGTCTTGCAATTTTTCCCTTCATAGCAACCATTACCAGCTGTTCTTTTTACCAGTCTTCTCACTGTTCTTCCATCTTCAAGAGGCCTATGCTGTACTGTGAGGGAATCAATGACAAGACCTTCAGCTTCCTGGTCCTTCAGGAGGCCTTTGGGGGAGCACTAACCAGGCTGTTTTATAGCACTAGTCAATCAGTTCTTGCCATTTCTTGGTTTTAACTACACTTTCCTTTGTCCTTTTGTGTGATTGCTCCCATTTCATTGTGGGTTTGAGCAATCCTTGAAATGATGATCTTCCCCACACCAACCACTACTGTGATATCTCTAAATAAAGCTGGGAAAACCAACTTAGCTCATCTTCATCGCTCAAGGTGAGGCATTCTGAGTCAGCCTCATGTCAACAGAAAGACACACTATCACTACCCCAAAATGAAACCACATCAAAATTATTACATCTCCTAAACAATCCCTATACCACCGTAAGTCAGGTATATGGAACATAAGAGTATGTCAAGCGGAATAATGTAAAACCAATCTAAATGTGACTCTCATCCAAGGAACTTCACACCAACCCACCCAAACTTACTACCAGCTGAAGAGGTGGAAAGATAAATATCGGAATGTTTACTACTGTGAAGGCTAAGGTTGATGGATCACATGAATTTGGGAGTTCTGAGTTGCAGTGACACTAGGGCTGATTGGGCATACATACTAAATCTGGCACTAATATGGTGAGGCCCCAGGAACAGGAGGCCACCAGGGTGTCTAAGGAAGAACAAACTTGTCCAGGTAAGAAACAAAGATGGTCAGAGTTTCCTTGCCAACCATCAGTGGGGTTGGGCCAATGCATTTCCAGACAAGCCTTTCCCTCCATTCCCAAAACAAAACAAAACCAAAAACCCTAAAAGATGAAGACATTAACACTAGAACCATCTTGTAGGTTTCTAATATTCACTGCTTTATCCAGGTCTTGTTTCAGAGACTTTTATTTCACCTAATTCTCCCACATTTAGTCACCTTAAGAAATGGAACACCCAGAGAGAGATCAGAGCATGAAACAAAAACTGCTGGTAACAAAGGGGTCATTCCAACCATAGCCATCCACAAAGGCAGGATACCCAAAATTCAACTAAATTCAACATTTCTTAAGCACCTACCTGCAGAGCACTGTGACATCTGCAAAGCCATCTCAGCAGGGAAGTGATCATAGGATGTAGATCTAGGCCTAGAAAATACCTTTTTCACCATCTAGTCCAACCCGCTCATATTAAAATGAGGACATTAGATACCAGAGAGGTTAAGTGTTAGACGTAAAATTTGAACTCAGATCCCCTGAAACTCCAGATCCAGCAGACCTTTCTTTCTTTCTCTTTCCTTCCTTCCTTCCTCTCTCTCTCTCTCTCTCTCTCTCTCTCTCTCTCTCTCTCTCTCTCTCTCTCTCTCTCTCTCTCTGCAATCAAAGAGTTTCCTCAGGGTCCCTAATCATGTTATACTCATTTCCAAAACTTCCCTTAGAAATATGAATTTTGTACCACCTCCTCTCCACTTATCTAAATCTGAAATGCCTTTCAAGACAGTTCAGATTTCATCTTCTCCAATAAAGTCTTCCATGACTATTGACAATTCAAACTGATTTTCTCCATTCCAAGCTCTGAGAACACCATTCGTTGTTGGGATGTGTTGGGTGGCCTTTTTCCATTAGTCAGTGTGTCTTATCACTGTAACTGACCTCACACTGATATATGAATTTCTATTGTTAGAAGTGAGGCTGAGTAATGGACCAAGCCAGTGGTATTCTTTTTTACTGTTATTATTTATTGTGTATTGAAACTCTAAATGCAATCCTTGTTTTGGGGTTCTTTTCTTAAGTATAAAAGACTCTTGTATTAAGTTGAGTTTGTTGTATTCCCTTTTGCCAGTATATTAAGAGTTAATAGTTTTCCTTGAAGCATGGCCATTTGAAGTGCTATAAATTTGTTTGTCAAAAGTTCAACACTTTTTTTCCCTTTTCTTCTAACCCCAACATAAGGTTTTTCTCCCTCATTTCACAATGGCCATTGTTCCTATCAAAGCCATCCTTGGGATACAAGGCCAAGCAAAGTACACTATGAATCATGAATTAACTACCTCCCAATGTTAATAACTGACTTTAACCTTCAGGTGAATTATGAGAACCTACCCATAACAGGTTTTCCCCTTGATAACAGGTATCTATGTATTAGGCTTTTGATGGTCTTGGATAAGTACCAAGGCCAAAGACCAATGCTGAGCATGGAACAGTTCACAAGCAAGGCACTTGTACTCTGGCCAATTTGTATTTGGAAAAGACCATTCACAAGCTCAAGCATATGCCAACTAACCAATTAGTGCTCTTAAATCTTCAAAAACTCTTTGGGGGGGGGGGGGGGGCAGATGTTCCCTCCCAAGAATTAATGTCAAAAGGGGAGCTTCTTCACTATAAGCAAGAACAATACTACTTTGAAACTCACTGCAATTGAAGACTCATACTTTAAGACTCATATATATACTTGGTACTTCTAGCAGAACAGAAATGGCTGGTGGGGTACAAGATGAAACTTCACAGATCCATAAGAAAGTATTCCATTGGAAGTACCCAAGGAAACATGGGCAACATTTGCACTCCCAGCTCTCACTATCTAGCTGAGATCTGGCTGGCAGTAATTTAGCTGTGCATTCATCTCCTTCAATTAATCGTACTGGGATTGATTCCATGAAACATGTGAGTCAGGTTTGGGGTTCACCTTTTAGCATCATAGGAGTAATGTTTAGCACATGTCTTCATTTAGAAAGCATTAGTTACTAAACGTTGGAGAGTAGACAAGAGAGCCTGATCATGCCTCTACCCCTTAGAAGACAGTTCCACAAACCTAAATGATGGAAGCATAGAAATTAGGTTTTTATTGCATACTGCCTGGTATTCTCTTGTTGATTGTGGTATAAGGAGAAATTTAATACTGAATGATGCTTTTGGATCTGTGGTCATTCAAAAGTACAAAAACTAAAAAATGGTATTATAATTTTATGAAAAATAAACAAAAACAACAGTAAAAAATAAGATGAATTGAAAAAATAACCTATTTATAAATATTTTGAACATCCTTTAACAGTTTGCTAATCTTTTTTAAAGAATTTTAGCCTTGGGCGGCTAGGTGGCGCAGTGAGTAAAGTGCTGGCCCTGGAATCAGGACGACCCGAGTTTGGTTCTGGCCTCAGACACTTAACACCCACACAAAAAAACTAGCTGTGTAACCTTGGGCAAGTTACTTAACCCCAATTGCCCTCCAAAAGGCAAAAAAAAAAAAAAAAAAGACTTTTAGCTTTGGTTTTGCTATAAGTTGGAGAAATAAATTTCATGTTTTATTCTCAAATCAAAACTCAATCCCAGTTCAAACAACAGAACCTGTATTTTCTAAACTCTGTTTTTGATGAGAAGATACTCTAATAGGTCACATGGGTCTGTGATCTCATCACTGTGAATGTTCCCTCTAATGAGGAAGCTCATAACATATCCATGCCTGCCCCTCCTAGTGACTCTTGTCCATTTCCTCCCTTAGCTTCTCCAAAAGGCATTTTGAGGGGCTTCTAGGAGCTGGCTGACTGGAAAGCCCATTGTTAAATGTTCAGTATGAGCACTTACACTTTGGAAATTGGCAAATATTACAAGTTAAAGCTTGATTTATTGTTTTTCTGATTATCTATAGTTAATAAAATGATGGATAAAATGTGAATACTGCAGATTAAACTTATAAGTGTGTTGGGCCTACTTTTTTTCTGAAGAGTTGGTTGTTAAATATTTACCAGCAAACCCTTGCTATATCTCCCAATGTGTTGAAGTTTCTCTTCACTTTGTCAAAAAGAGGGAGATGATGATGATAATGATGATATCTCAAAGGGTTGTATGATCATTTGATTTGATCCTCAAAACAATCCTATGATATTATTATTATTAATTATTGTAATTATTAATTATTATTACCTCCATTTTACAGATGAGTAAACCATGACTGACAGGTTAACTGATTTGCCCAGAGTCGAGGAGCTAGTAAATCTCAAGCAAGATTTGAATTTAGGTCTTCCTGATTCAAAGTCCAGCACTCTATCCATCTCTCCACACTACCTCTCAAATTATCCTGAAGATCATGGGGTCCAAACAACAGACTGAACTGAAAATCAAATCTAAGTTATAGTCCAATATTCTTCAGTGCTTTGTCAATTGGGTCACAATCAGTTTTTTAGAAATAGGACCACAGGCTTGGGAATAGTCATCATGGAAAAGACTAACACAAAATGCCAAATGGTCGGCTGAAACAGAGAATTCACTTCTTCACTAAGAACAAAAGGATTACTCTTAGGAACATCAGCACTAGTGGTCCTATAAAGGGAGGAATTCACTTCCCACTCAGGCCATTTCCTGCACAACCTTGAAAGCTGCCTTGCCCCAAGTTCTGGAACCAGGAACTACAATCAAATCAGTTCTGCCAGATGTGGTGTGTCAACTTTCTCTCCTACTAGCTGCAGTCATAATCTCTGTAACTTTCCAAACCAAAGTGTCCCTCATTCCCCCTCTATATTAGACTATAAGCTCCTTGAAGGTAAATTTGTCTTTGTCCCTTACATTTGTAACCCCAGTGCTTAACACAACTTGGTAAATACTTAAATTATTTTTTCATTCATTCATATAATTACACATCTCTGTGACTTCTAACCATGCACCAAATTTCATTGAAAACTGTTTAAAACTATGAATTTGCTTTGTTTGACTACAATCATGTATATAAGGTATATATATTTGGAAATTTGTTTTGGAGAGGGTTTTAGATAGGAATTATGGTGATTTTTTTCAAAGGTCTCAGATTAATGGAGTAATCCTGGTGCAACTGTGTTCAATTTAATTCATACTTTTTAAAACACCAAGCTGTACACAACAGAGATTCACAGTTTCACATACAAGCTTCTTTTCCTATTCTTCTTTGGACATGGAAATGTTTGTATTTGTTGATACCTGCCAAGTTCAATCAAAAAGGGGAAAAAATGTTTTAAAACAATCTTTTAAATTATCAAATATATGGCCATTTGTAGACTTCTTTTGTGACTGCTTTTGTTTTGAGGTGACAGAACCCACCAAAAAAAACCACTTATGGTCTATGTTAATATTATGTTGTAATGGTACCAGAATTGGTTAAATTAACCAAGTTCAAAAGTTACTACAAAACAAATACCACATGAAGAAACTAAGGCAAAATTCCAAGCAGGAAAACTAAGACTGGACCCTCATTTCATCTGGTCAATTAAGGACAGAAATGAGTCTGTGGCCAAAGTAAGGAAAACAAAATGGAGAACTTTAGCAAAACCAAATAAGACCAAGCAAGTTTATGGCTTGGAATCTTCCAGTAGACAGACAAAATTATGGACACTTTGAGTCTTCAATCTCTTGGTTATTAACAGTAGACAATTCCCCATCAGTCACTAAGCCTGAATGGAAAACCTTTTGCCTGAGGTTAGGTTTTCAAAGCATCCACTCAGCACATTTTGACTCTTAAATATTATGTTCCCTTTGCTATTTTTCTCCACCTGGCTCCAAGACCCAGTTATAATCTTGGGTGAGCTTCCCAAGGTGAATACAGCCTACTCACAGTTTGTGACAGGCAGCACCAAAACTTAATGTCCTCCCTTCCGCTGGAGGGGAGAAAAAAGGGAGAAGGAATTTGTCCCAGGTGACTGGCAGTTGACAGATGACCTTCAGAAGCAAGGTACTAAAAATTAAAAGCACAATTCATTTCTTCACCAGGACTGGTAACAGCTGTCAAAGAGGCATGACTGGAAAACAAGAGATAGGGCAAAGAAGAGGATGCCGGACAAGACCAGTAATGAAAGAAACCAGCTCAAAATGAAGTCAGTCCTTGAGGAACAGTTTGTGGCTAAGTGAGAGGGTAGAGGGACCTCCCCCTCCAGAATGATGAAAGAGCTCATCACAGGGAGGAGAAGTAATTAGAGGGAAGGAATAGTAATTACTACAAATATGACAAGGAGGACTGCACTGTCAGAGTTCTGTCAAAGTCCATAATTCTTGCAGATGAGCAACGAGGCCAGAGCTTACAAAATATTCCCCCTGAATTATGCAGCTGATTAGTAATGCTACACTCAAATGCACAGCCTAACCGGAGGTGACCATCTCTTCATGGAGACAGGAAGGAGAACAGGTTTTAGGTGGGCAGGGAAACCTTGTTTCCCCAGAAGTTAAAAACATACATACAAATGAACACAAGCCCACAGAATGAGATGTCAAACCCATTTAGCATGGCTACCTATGGGACCTCAGGATCCAAAAGCTTAGTACTAATGGGACCCCTAAAGATAGTTATGGGCCCATAGCCTTTTAGAGGAAGGGACCCATTTCCATGCCTCCTTTCCACTATTGACTCTGGTTGGCTGAGTTGTCAATCATCATCAGGTCAGGTAGTAATTGTTTCAATTGGTTGATTATACCATGCTGACTGGCTTAATATTGTGGGAAGGCAAAGTCAGCCAATAATGGAGGGTGCAGGACTACTGCAGGATGCTAAACATGTCCTCCCACTAGCCCTCTCCCCACCCCTCCAATGGTTCAG
The DNA here is from genome assembly GCF_028583685.1 of Petaurus breviceps papuanus. Classification (NCBI taxonomy): domain Eukaryota; kingdom Metazoa; phylum Chordata; class Mammalia; order Diprotodontia; family Petauridae; genus Petaurus; species Petaurus breviceps. The sequence continues at coordinate 2,522,952 of NW_027187339.1, read as the reverse complement.
TCTGAGGTCACCAAGCGTACACTCATTATGCAGAAATACAACAGAACCAACAAATACTATTGAATGTTCAGACCATTGCCTTAAGCCCAAAGGAAGCCCAGAAGATGTATAAGCACACATGTATAAGACAGCAAAACAGGGATACTTTGGGCACTCGGGGAAACTCAGGTTTGTGGGGGAGACTGGAAAGCAGCACCAGTGTTTGTATGATGCAACATCGTGGGCCGAGGGCAGGATTTGGTAGAATTCATGCAATCTACAAGCAAACCAGAAGATATTGAGAATCATCAATCTCATCAGGGTGATTGTCTACAAACAATCCTTTCTGGTTCACAAAATAGCCAGTAGATTTTTCAGTAGATCTGGGGTAGGAAGATGGAAGCAACAAATTCAACAGCCTACCCTGCTCTTGATGGCCATGGCACACTACTGGCTGATACTGGGCTTTTAAGTGGCAGGTCCACCAAGATGAAAAATCATGACTTCTGACTCCACACTTTATCAATCATGCATTCTTCCCAATATAAACATTTTGGGGCGTTCATTCTAGAGATAGGTATACTTGTTGTGGTAGTGGTGGTGGGGTCTTTGTGTCATGTCTGACTCTTCCTCGCCCCATTTGGGGTTTTCTTGGCAAAGACATTGGAGTGGTTTGCCATTTCCTTCTACAGCTTATTTTACAAATGAAGCAACTGAGATAACCAAGATTAAGTGACTAGTCCAGGGTCACTCAGCTAGTGAGCACCTGAGGCTGATTTTGAACTCAGGAAGAGTTCAAGGCTCTATCCACTAAACCACTTATTGATAAATTAAATCCTTGCACTACTGAATACACAATTATAAACCTTAACCAAAAATATAAATTGTAAAGGGAGAAGACAAAGATGAAATAATATTTATTGCTGGACAGAATAAAAAGCCAATAGACTTTACTGAATAGGTGAGTGAAGAGATCATGCATGGGCTTTAGAAATATCTCTTTGGTGGCAGTATGGAGGATGGGTTCTAGGCGGAGAGATCTGTGAGAAGGAGAACAATTGGGAGGCCATTCTAATAGTCTCCCAAACAAGAAATGAGGAGAGGAACTAGTGTGGTAGGCATTTGAGTAGAAAGAAGGAATCAGGTGTGAGAGGAGGTGTCAGGATAAAGACAAGACTTGGCAATCATTGGTTATATGGAGCTAAGGAGGAGGACACTAGTTTCAAACCTGGGTGACTGTGAGGATGATGGTGCCCTTGACAGAAATTTTTTAGAGGGGTAAGTTTGAGAGAAAAGACAATAATGGAACAAGATGTAATGGATGGGTTGTAATATATATGACCCATCTGTGCCTGCTCATCCCATATGTCTTACTGTGTCCCACCCAGATTGAAGAGAGGAGAAGCTTTTGCTCATAGTTTCCTGCTACCTCAAAGCCAGCTCCCCACCACCTGCTACAACCTCAAGGTTATGTGGGGAATGGATGGTGGGGAAGGGGAACAGCTATTTACCCAATGGCTCATGAACAGTTACTGCAATAGATACCTAGATAATGGATGGATTATCAATGTCCTGAAGACTGACTCTAGGCCCAAAAGGGACTTTCTACCAGAGGTACTGAACAGAAGGGTGACCACTAAGGGATAAGGGTAAGTGTGGTTGTGTGGGAGACAAGCCTCATAGAAGAGGAGGGAATATAATCTTATATTATATAATATGACCTTATGTAATCTTATATGTTTTTATATAATTTAATATATATTTATATATAATTTATTATATATTATATGATATAACTTCATATAAACTTCTATTATATAATATAACCTTCTCACCCTTTTATTGGCTGATCAGATACTCCTTGGAGTCAGGTCATGCATGGCCTTCCAGCCCCCACTTTGGAGACCACAACACTAGCCCTGTGGGCATCCCAGTGTTCGAAATAGAAATATGCAAAGATGGGAAAACCCACCCTTGAAACCAAAGCCCAGAAAAGCAGAAATAAGACCCCAAAGAGGCTGCACTTCAAAGCCAGATGCACAATGGCTAGGGGAGGCATGTTCTCCCATTTCCAACTGAATGCAGGAGATTAGGGGGTCTTTGGGAAGTGTTGTCAGAACATTCTCATGTTTGCAAACTGTGAAAGTTCAAATGGGAGTCAACCATATGGAGAGGAGGGAGGGGGGAGAATGTTAAAAATTTGTGGTCTTGAACCACTTCAGAAAAACTTAATCAAAAAAATCACTTTTCCCACTCACTCCTTCTTTTGGAAGGAGAGAACTATATCCCGACTATTGAAGAAGTTGTATAAATCATTGTCTTCCACAGGACATCATTTATTCAACAGCAGCATCAGTGACACTTCATGATTAGGCTACATTCTAAGCCCTAAGAACACCCCATAAGGTATTGTCACAGAAAGTTCTATTTCTCTCCAAGTCTGATGGGCAACTATTGTAATGTAAAACCCTGGGATTTAAATAACACAAGAGGATTCTTTTATGAGGAGAAAGGTTTATATTTTGGAGTCTTTTTTACTTCAAAGAAGCCCAGATACTAAACCATGAATTACCTGAAACAATGAGCAGCAATGATCTGCCGTCAAGAATTTCTTTAGGAAAAGACTACTATACCTGACTAATGAGGAGGGCTTGGGTGATCCAATTATCTCTTTGAAACAGTCCCAGGTTCTTGGAATTAACACTAGTTAGGAAAACAGGCAAAGGGTTAGCAACCTGGTGTACCCCCAAAAGACCCACCCCCCTCCCATCTCTCTTTTGGTTCTATTCATATTTGGACTCCTCCTTCCTACCTAGGTAGAGCAAAGATAAAGCAATACCTATACCTGCCTAGGTATAGCAAAGATAAAGGTCAACACAGTCCCATAGTGGCCCACTACACATTGCTCCCAGGAGTGCAGTCAGTATTGGGAAGGGAGGAAGCAAAGGATTGTCCAAGAGGATAGGAGGGGAAATGGAGCAAAATCAGGGCCAATTTAGCTTCCTAGTTGATACACTTGAGGCTCAGAACACAAGTAATTACAGTGACCGACCCTGGCCTGAAGGAAAGAAAAAGGAATACACACACACACCCCCTTTTGTTGGAGAGGCAGGATTCTAGGAGGTAGAATGGTGTATATGCCATGAAGGTCACTCGGTGGCAAGAAGCTGTGTTGTTCCTTGGGGACTACCGTGAAACATGTGAGTGTCTGACCAGAATATTCTTGTTGAGGAGTCAAATTGTGGGGCTGTATTAGTCAATGAAATGTTCACTGAGTCCCTACTGTGTGCCTAGGACAATGCAACTTGAAAGGTATATACAACACAGTCCCTTTCCTCAAAGATCTTACAATCTAATTGGGAAGAGCGGACGAAAACATCTAAAACAGAACAAACGAGGCCAAGTTCTAATGCAATCCAATGACATTTCTAATAACAAAAATCCTTTGATTCAGGGAGGAAAGTCTAAGACAAACAGACTTGACAAGCTGAATTCCATATGACTGAGTAATACAGCAAGAATCTTTGTGCAAAGTCGGGTGAAATAGTTTCTTAGTGGCAACAATCCCTTATTTCTCTCCCAGATGCCTCAGTTAACTGGCAGACTTCAACCTTTTATAGCTTATCTCCCCTACTAGACTGTGGGCTTCTTAAGAACAAGGACCATCTTGCTTTTGTATATGTATCACCAGTGCTATGCATACAGTAAGCACTTAATAAGTATTTTTTCTAATTCATTTCTTCATTAACCACAGAAATCAAGTTCCCAGAAAGTAGTAGCATCTGTATCAGATTCATCCTTGATAGACAGCAACATGACTCACCCGTGTCCCAAGCAATACACAGCTCTGCCATCCCCAATGGGATCTATCCATATGATGCTTTTCAGTCTCTAGACCAGAGCCATATGTGGTAATATACTAACAGAGTCCCCAAAATGGAGGCAGCATATAGCGAAGCAGATGGGAGTGCTGGGCTTGGAATTTTTAAAAAAAAAACTGGATTTGAATTCTGTTTCTGAGATGTTTGATCACACTCAAGTCACTTAACCTGATATGCATCCATTGGGGCCATTGCCTTTTTCCAGGACCTCACACCTATTTTGTCCTTCAGTACTTTCAAACTGTCATTTGTGCTCACTTCTATCACACATACACACATCACACATACACACACACACACAATCTCCCACAAATCACACTGTACTGTCACATGGTAGAAAAATTGCAGGTTGAGTGACCCCCTATAACCTACTACTCCAAGGTCAATATGGGGAGGGAGGTACAGAGTGAAAATTTGCTGCCTAAACCAAATGAGCTACTATACCCACTATGACTCTGCCCTCCCCTACTTACCCAATCACCCAGAATCCAAGGGAACAGAAGTCATTTCAACGTTCTTGACTGTTGCCAATGGCCCTCTCTAAAGAATCAGCCCAGGGAGAACCTGGCAGATTCAGAGCACCAAACCCCCATTTCTTTGGAAATCTTTGGCCCCACCGGCAGAAAGCCTCAGAGCACACTCCACTTGTGTCTACTATGACCTTCTCGCCCTTCCCACCCTCCCTCTCACTGCTAGTGAGAGGTACACTCATGTACACTCATCAGAAAAGGGATAAAGGAGAGAGACAAAGAACAGATGTGGGGTCAGCAGTGCATGCTCAGCTCTAGTTTGGAGGAGCCTGCATCTTGGAAGGATTTTTCCCCCTCTCTCCACGCCCTCTCAATGCCTGCCCCCCCTACTCTCCCCCCCATCAAAGTCGAGGGAAATCTCTGTTTAAAATTAAAGGCACACACCATATGTGTGGAGGACTGGCTCATTCCCCCTGATTCAGCAGTTCTCGGAAGGCATCTGCACTCCCTGAGAGGGGATCCTTCAGCATTCAGAGTCAACACAAGAATCTGCTGAACCCCTATGAGCCTAGGCACTGTGCTAAGCACTGTCCTTGGAACCACTCAGGATAGAAAAAGTGTCAAAGACTCATGGGGATCATCACTGATCCTCCTTAATACAGCTCCTTTTCCTCTGTTGTTCATCCCCAGTTTCTCTCTATTTTACTTGCACATAGTTCTTGGGATGTCATCCCCCTCACTGGACCCAGAGATCCTCAAGAGCAGGAATGGTCTATTGTCTTTCTTTCCATCCTCAGTGTAGCAAAGTGACGAGCAAACAGTAGGTGTTTAATATAAATGCCTGATGATTCTCTAACTTAGGAATGGTACAAACAAATATGCAATCCATGGTAAGATTAAACACCCAAAGAACAGTGTAGCCCATACATTTTATAGCCATTCTGAAAACAAGAGGACAGCACAGAATGGCATGGCTGACAGAAGGCTGTCATGTATGCTAAGCTTTAAGGTTTACAAAGCGCTTCATATAGATTATCTAATTTGGTGCTTTATAGGACCTCAAAACCATCCTGAAAGGTACTATCAGTATGATTATCCCTGTTTTGTTGCTGTTCAGTCATTTTCTGTCATGTCTGACTCTTTGTGACCAAATTTGGGGTCTTCGTGGCAAAGATGTTGTAATAGTTTGCCATTTCCTTCTCCAGTTCATTTTACAGATGCGTAAACTGAGGCAAACAGTGTTAAGTGACTTGCCCAGGGTCACACAACTAGTAAGTGTCTGAGGCTGGATTTGAACTCAGGAAGAAGAATCCTCCTGATTCCAGACTGGTGCTCTGTGAACTACAGCGCCACCTACCTGCCCATATCCCCATTTTACTGATAGTTAATTAAGTCATAATCACACTGCCAGAAAGGGTAGTAGGAAGGATTCAAGCCCAGGTCTCACCTTACACTAAATCCAGTGCTCTCTTCACTATACCCATTGAGGTGGTCAGGTTTTGGAAAGACAGAGGAGAAGGTGTTTCAAGCGGGGGAAACAACATGAATAAAGATAATGGAGATAAGACTGTGGGTGGCATATTTGTAGGACAAAGAGGTGACCAGCCTAGATAGCTATAAAGACTCTCACACAAGGGAAATAATATTGGATTAACAAATTGGATTAATAAATAGTGAAGGCCATTCTGAGGAGTCTGAAAGTCTCTGAGCTTTGTACTGAGGACAAAGGTGCCCATGGTCAATCTTTCCATCCCAGCCCAGGGACAGAGCCTTCCTGCAACCATCCCCCTGGACGGGTTGGCATCTCCACATATCCAGGCCTCCCAGGAGCCAAAAACCTCCCTTTGGGGAGCCTAGGCTCCCCAAAAGATCCTGGAAGACTAAGAATAAGGGGGACTGCTTAGGAGAAAATGCCTGCCTAGAAGACAGGGCCAAGCACAGTATATAGATGGTATCAGCATCTTGCAAAAAACCCCAGTGTAAGAAAATTCTTCATCCTCCTTCAATCAATAAGCATTTATTAAGCACTTACTATATGCTAGAGACTATACTAAGCACTAGGTATGTATTCATTTTCATCCTAAGTAACCATGAATCGATCCCAGGCAACATGCAAAGCAAGGGACATTGGCCAGAGACTATTTCTGTCCTCTGGGGAACTGAAGATTTAGGGTAGATAATTCAGATTACTCTCTCTTAGAAAAGTAGCTTGGCATAGTAGATAGACAGCCAACATTGAAGCAAGGAAGACCAAGGTTCAAGCCGTACTGGGCAAGAGACTGGACCTCTCAGAGAGGTCCCTCTTCCTGGAGTCCCTTAACACAGTGAAGTCACAGATCCAGTTCCTATCCCCTAAGTCTAGAATTTGGATACAAAACTGTACCAGCTAGTCTTGGTAATAAGAGTTAACATTTTAAGGCTGGCAAAGATTGCCTCATTTGATACAGGAATACTTCAAGGGCATTTTTGGTGGGAGTATTCCCTCCAATGACATAGATAACTAGACTTCTACAGTTGTCTTCAAGAATTACTATGACCAAAAAAGCTTATCGTCCTGTGGGCGCCTTGGGGATGAACCTCTCTGACCTGACGTGGGCACTGCACCACATCCCTCCATAAAATATTTCTGTCTTCTTGGGACCCACCAGAATTTGTGCTATAACAGCCTGACCTTAAAGAACCTAGGACCCCTCCCCCAGTCCAGGATGAGGCACCAGAGTAAGACTTTGGAGATGGTACCAACTAATACATGGGCTGAATTCAGATTTTGCCATCCTAAGTACGTGCAGAGCAAGCAGAATTGGGAAGGGTAGTTGATAATTGACATTTATAGAGTTCTCTGAGGTTTACAAAAGCCTTTACTATTTTACCTCATCAAATGAGGTAGGTGCTATTATACAGATGAGGATACTGAGGCAGCCAGAGGTTTAAAGGACTTACCCAGGATCACACAGCTAGTAAGCATCTGAAGCATCTGAAACTGGTCTCCCTGATTCCAGGCCCAGTGCTCTAACCACCGGGGACCCTAGATCCTTCATTTTTCTTTACTAGGTAGGTATTTGACTTGCCTAAAGTGTCTTGATGCTTCGTGTAGGATAAAATGAGGTGGTCCAGCAACCCTAGAGAGGAAAGGCTTGGTCCTTTGGGGAAAGGGAAGGGAACAGACATTCATTAAGCACTTATGGTTCAGGGGAAGACATCTTTCTTTGAACCAAGAAAAACAACCAGGCTGGGGTAAAGCACAGGTTACCCTAAATCTAACTGAAAGTCATAATCTGTGACCCTTTCCCCCAGCTAATAGTAGACAAACTCAAGAAGGGAGGGGCTTCAGCAAAAAGACTCCAAAAGAGACTGGCTTGGGCCAGGAAAAAAGGACTTACATCTCCCTACCACTCTTTGCAAGTGACACCATGGCCCTATTCCTGGTTAGTCTTAGAGTGTATGTAGGCAAAGGAAGGATGGTCCATGTTCAACTACAGCAGTGACGCTCAGATTCTGGACCCAGGAGTCTTTGGGCACATACAGAATGGCCAGGCAGCTCCAGGTTATATAAGGGAAACTGATGCTTTCTAAACTACTAGTTTAGAGATTTTTCTAGATTTCTTGGTGGGAGCAGAAGCCAACCAAACTGTGATGTGATATCCCCCCAAATGTAACCCTTGGCTCTCCCGCCAGAGGTTTCCCTGACAAGAGGGGTTGTGAAATCTAACCTCACCTGTAACAATGGTGACTATCTACCCAGTCATTGCATGTTACATTTTAAGCCTTTAGAGAAGGTTTTTATAACCTTCTTTGTATCAGGGAGCCCTTTGGCATTCTGGTCAAGCTTATGGATGCTTTCTTAGAATGTTTTTAATTAATTAGAGAAAATGCTAACTTTCAATTAGAAGGTTCTGAAATAAAGATGTGATTTTTTTCTGTCAAGTTCAAGGATACCCTGACATCTATCCATGGAACCTTTGAGGGTCTATGAACTCAGGTTAGAACCCCTACTTTAAAGATCAAAGCCTAGATCTATGTAGCTCCTTTTGAATAGACCCTGGTATAGTGTGTCCCAAATAGCCAAACATTCATTAGAACTTTTTTTTTCCTTTTTGGAGGGGGGAAGGCAAGGCAATTGAGGTTAAGTGACTTGCCCAAGCTCACACAGCTAGTAAGTGTTAAGTGTCTGAGGCCAGATTTGAACTCAGGTCCTCCCAATTCCAGGGTGGGTGCTCTATTCACTGTGCTACCTAGCCATCCCTCATTAAAATTTTCTAAAGAGGATGACCATGATGATCAGACTTAGGAGAAGTAGAGTGCACATCTGTCCAGGCAAAATAATATCAAGAGTACTGGGCAGATCTACCCCTTCCCCCACTGCTTCTCAAAAATCACTCTCTTACTTAAAATTTTAACAGGGTTTTCATTCCTTTAGCTTAAGGTTCTGATCCTTATTAATTCAAACAAAGATATATATGCCATATGGCACCTGCGTGGCACCTACTATGTGCCAAGCATTATGCCAGGCTGTGGAGATACAAAGACCAAAAAAAAAAAAAAACACCAAAACTTAAATACCTGACCTCAGATAGCTTACATTCTAAGGGAATGTGGGAAGATAATATACACAGAGTTAAGTAATAACTTGTATATGCAAAGTAAAATAGAATTACTTTAGAATAGAAAGAAAGGAACTATGGGCAGCTAGGTGGCGCAAAGAGCACCAGCCCTGGAGTCAGAAGGACCTGGGTTTGGATCCGGCCTCAGACACTTCACACACACACACACACACACACAAACCTAGCTGTGTGACCTTGGGCAAGTCACTTAACCCCAATTGCTCTCCAAAATAAAAAAAGAAAGGAACTAATAACTGGGGAACCAGTAAAGGTCTTCAGTGGGAAGAGGTACTTTAAAGGGAACTAGGGATTCCAAGAAGCAGAGGTGTTGGGGGGAGAGTATCCCAGGCATGAGGAAGAGCCTGTTCAAGAGGAAAAGAGGTAAGGAATAGAATGTCATACATGGGAAACATCAAGAAAGCCAATTTCATTGGATTGTAGAGTATGTGAGGGAGATCCATGTGAAATAAGTCTAGAAAGCTAGGCTGAAGTCTGAATATGAAGGGTTTGAGATACTAAATAAAAATCTTTGCTTTTTCCTAACAGTAAGAAGGAGCCCCTGAAGATTGGGCAGAGGATCAACATGATCAGACCTGTGCTTTAGACATACCAATTTCATAGTTGTATGAATAAGGGATTGGAGACTGAAGAGATAGAAAAAGCACCAAAACCAATCCAGAGAGAATTTCAAGAGTACAGGTGAGATGTAATGAATGCCTGCTCTAGGGTGGTCCTCAGGTGAGTGAAGAGGTAACAGATTCAGGAAATGTAAATGTAAAATCAACAAGACTTAGCAACTGAACTGACATGGGGAATGGGAAGATAAAGAATTGTTGGACCCCAAGGGTTCAAAACTTAATGAATGGTCCTCAACAGGAATAGTGGAGTTTAAAGTAGGGGTGATTTTCATGGGAAAGATAAAAAGTTCTATTTTGGACAAGGTGTATTTGAGAAGGCCAGGAAGTTGAATGATATGGGACTAATGGGGGTGGATTGTAGATAGAAGAATCATCTGCAAAAAAAATTCAATAATGCACAGAAATTGATAAGATCACTAAAAGAGAGATGTAGAGACAGAGGTGAAAACCCAAAGCAAAGCTCTAAAGTGTCAACACGCTGACCTTTATTCTTTATTTATACCTTGGAGTAAATGAGTTTTAGATCCTTTCTGCTGAACAAGTTTGGATAGTAAAGAGAGAGCATGAGCACAGCACCTCGAAAGAAGAGAGAGATAAGAGATGAGCCTGGGGTGGGAAGGGCAATTTGACAACTTTTCTGAGATCTGCTTAAAGCTATAATGATAGGCATGTCAAAAAGTCAGACCATGGGGGAAACTACGGCTTAGCCAGAAGTTGTTTCTATTATCATACAACACTCTCTCAGATTCTGCAGCTAAACAAGGAGATTCATCAAGATGAAAACAGAGAGATAAGTATACACAAAACCAAAATGCTCTTTCTGCCATAAGCAATGGTAAACAAATCAACAGCTAGCAGTTGTTGCCACCTCAACCCCATGACACATCCCCTCCTTCCATCCCAACCATATTACCCCACTGAGCACATTCTGGGGGCTACACTGGCCAATGAAATGCAGCCACCTCTGGCATGGAACTCAGCAGCTGTACAACAGCTGTGTGCAGCCACCTTACAGGACAGGAAGCCAAGAACGATGCATGGGCCCAACCGGAGCCTCATGAGGGAGAAGGCTGAGCAAGGCAGAACATAATGACCAGCCCTGGACTCAGGCCAGGAAGAAAAGGTTTACATCTCTCTGCTCTTCTTACAGAAGGGACACAGAGACAGCCAAGGGCTCTGGTCAGGGGAAGTTGTTGTTTCTAAGTCAACTAACTTGAAGGTATTTCAATTGACAATACCCCTACAGTGATTCACTCTTTCTTTATTGCAACTTACTCCCCATAAAAGCTCTTTTCCTCCACCAGGATCTGCTTGGGCAACATATGATGTCATCATAAATCATCCCTTTTTTTTTTCTTTTCCTTTAAAATGTCAGCAGATTTCTTGGAGTTTCTAAAAAGCCGAGAGAGCCAGAACCATCTCCCAGTTTTGGCAGGGAAATCAGTTTTCTTTCCCAAGACGTCTGTCTTCACTTCTCCACCTCCACCCCCTTGCTCTCCTATAGGAGAGCTTTACAAAGATAAAGCCTCGAAGAGCACAAAAAGTCACAGAAAGCATTTATGAAGAAAGCTTTCCTTTCTACTCTTTCCAAGTCCAAGTGCTCTCTCTCTCTCTCTCTCTCTCTCTCTCTCTCTCTCTCT
>NW_027187339.1:2476532-2511643 GCF_028583685.1 Petaurus breviceps papuanus | reverse complement strand
CTCTCTCTCTCTCTCTCTCTCTCTCTCTCTCTCTCTCTGTCCTCTGTCTGTGTGTGTGTGTGTGTCTCTCTCTCTGTGTGTGTCTGTCTGTCTCTCTGTCTCTGTCTGTCTGTCTGTCTGTGTGTGTGTGTGTGTCTCTCTCTCCCCCTCCCTCTTTCTTTTTTACTTTGGTCCAATTTTGGTGCAATTCCAGGGGAAGCAAATGTATAGCGAGCACTTTTAAACAAGGTCTAATACAATCCATGCCTTGGAGACACGGATGCCATTAATCAGAACGAAGGCCTTGTGTGAGAGAGGCCTCGAACTGGATGTGAGCCACAGCCCAATAACAGAGGCAGGCCTTTACCCACTCCTACCCTCCTCCCACCTCCATGGGCGCTTGGCATTCATTCCCCATCCCCCTTCACACACATACCCCTCTTCAACCTTCCCCCCAAAGACCTTTTGTAAAAAAAAAAAACAAACCCAACCTTGACAGGGCAGCAGTGGGGGGGGGGGGGGGGGGAGATTGAAAAATCCATTTCCTTTTATTTTAAATTCATTGAACCACAAAAAAATCATCATTACTACTTTAAGTCCTAAACCTCAAAGTATAGCAAAATTTCTAAGCCAGCTTCAAGAATGGGAAAGAAACCCAAAAGATATTTCCTATTGAGACCCAAGACCCTCTAGGAGCATGGCAGGGCAGTGCCCAATGATAGCAGAAGCAGCTGGGTCATGCTATGACTGTGAGGTGAAGAATTCTCCCAGCTCCCTTCTTCTGCAAAGACTTATTCTTAAACAGAAAGACCCTTAACAGTAGGTCCTATTCTGTGCATATAGTAGCTACTCAATAGTACTTTGTTGGAGATAGAGAGGGCCCTCAATCCCCATGTCACTTTCTGGTATGTTACATGAGTCACCACATTCTCACCACATGAATTCAGCATGAGTACCTAGCAAGTGCTTAATAAATGTTCACTGATTGACTGGCATGCTTGAACTCCATCTGACCATCCAGAGGTCTTTCCCAGAATAAAGTTGATTCTTGGTAGGTTAGGACTCACTGAGTGAAGTGTAAGAAGTCACCTAAAATCAAATGTTCCCTTTAGGGTATGAGTCCTTACCTAGGCAGAGCAAGACAGTGCCCACTTAATATAATTTTAGGAATATTAGTTAAACTCTTCCCATAAAAGATCTTCTCAAGCTTCCTGCTCAATGATGAATAAGATTCTAACTTGGGAGTTCTCTCCTTTACCTTTAAACATTGTTATTGAAAGAGGTAACATTTTAAGCTTTCATCAATCATTTAAACTATAGCGTGAATGGGTTCAATATTCTTTCTTGAGAGTGGGTTTAGGTAGAGAGACAGCTGGAGAGCACTGAGTTATTTGAGGATACCTCCTCAAAGCCGAGATAGAACACAAAGTTTCATGTTTTAATTAAATGCTTTTGCCTTAGGATATGTGTCTTCAGTATGTCTAGAAACAAAACAACACGAGGTTGGGTTTGAATAATTTTTACCCCGTGATAGCTAAGGGATGGGGAATATATTACCTGGGACAGAAGTGGGGATAGGGCACCCCAAACTCATCCGTGTTGTTCTTCCTCAGAAATTATTAGGAAGAGTAAGCACAGTGATCGTAGTTATTAGCTAGAATTAAAGTTTGTGAATTCCTATCACATAAGTATTTCCCATCCTATGTGGCAATTGATGGTTAATAGTCCTCTGTTTTTCTGACTTGACTTCCTCAATAATGAAACTGTTTTTACAAACCCTACACATACACACACACACACGTCTATATAGATACATGTGTATACACGTATTCCCATGTTTGGGTATTTGTACATATGGATGTAAATATACATATTCGTGTGTGTGTCCAATGGCCTTTCATCTATGACACTGGGATAACAGACTCTTGGACTGCCAAGATTTAGGATCACTGACTATTTCATACAGCACCCTGTAGTATGTAGTACAGAACCCTGAGCAATGGGATGCTCCATCCCAATCAATGCTATATTTGACTCCAAGCTTCTGTAAGGGGATGATGCTATGGTATAGTCAACTAGGTATAAAAGACTTCAGACTTTCAACATGGTCATCACCACATATCCTGGAGTTTGAAGCTTTAAAAAAAACTAAAATAGCTAGCAATGGTCTAATATTAAAGGGGGTTATTCCACTAAGGACTTAAATTATCAAACTACAGTTATCTCTTCCACATTGTGGAGGTTAGAGGCATGATGCCCCCCTCAATCTAGAAAATCCACTTAAAAGTTTTGGCCCTCCCTTTATACCAGAGAAGAAGTCTGAATTATTATGGTATTAAAAGATAAAATATATAGATATTATACAATACTATACATATATTTTACACATTTCTGAGTTTCTAAACTTTTTCTGTGTCATCTGCTGGACTTCACATGTCATCTACAGTTTCAGCAAAACCCCCAAAAAGTTCCCATTTAGTTTCTTATGCAGACCCATAATAAATCAAAACCACAATGAGAAAAGTAGCAATGTGGAAAGGATAATGGTAGTCCTAACAGCTAAGGATGAGGATCTGGGAGAAAGAGTGAATAGCCACACTTCCTAGGTGTGCAGACAGAGATCCCAGAATAAGATGAGTAAAGGATACTGGCAGAAAGAAGAAAAGAGGGAAGATGTGGCATAGTAGATAGAGTGATGGAGGAAAACCCAAGTTCAAGTCTCTCTTCTAAGTCTGGCCTCTAGGAGACTGGGCTCTCATCAATCCTCCAGGCATTACTCAAAGAACATTTTCTCCTTCTCTGACAAGTTGTCTCCACCCCTTTGGCACCTCTGGAGAAATGTGTAAGATAAAGCTTAGGTATGCCTTGTGCCTAGGTTTCCCCAAAAGTGGACAATGAGGTCCTCAACTCCCACAAAGGCGCTCAATGTACAATATGGATACATACAAGATTCCAAGTCCAATGCTCTACCCACTACACTACCAAGTTGTCTTTGAAGTAAAGACACTTTGAGAAACAAGGATGCTTCATTCTCCTACAACTTGTACTAAAAGCAACTGGATTAGCATGAAGGACTGCAAGACCCACATGCCCTGGCTGCACATAATGTAGTTTTAGTTCTCTAGCTGCAAGGCCATCCTCTGATGAAGATTCTCTTACTTCTTCAATAGATAAACTAGTATAGAAAGCCTTACCTTCTAAGAATTTACTCTCAAAGTCAAGATGGCTTGGGAACACCAAAAACTAGGAATTTTAGAATTCAGGTTCCCTACAATATAACCCCCATGGCCACAAATAAAACTATGTTTTAGAAAATAACAACAGCAAACCCCACAAGCTTCATTCAACGATATGTTCTTGATGTGTTCCCATGGCCATGAGCTGCAAAAATAAATATCAGGCATTGGGGCCTGCCAGAAACTACACAGGCCTATTTAATCTTCTGTGTCTGGTCTGTAATTCAAATCTTGCCCCAAGACACTTGTTTGTCCTTCATTTTCAAAGAGCACCAGTGACATCACAGAATGATGTCTTAACTCCTGTATGAATTGGGTTTAAGTGCGGCAGTTGCACAAAGTCATCAGCCCCACTTTCTCTTCCAGAGTCATCCAAGTCTAATGGCAAGATAAAAGTCAAGGTGGTAGGCAATGGCCTGGGATACAGCAGATGACCTTGGTGTCTTCAACATCTAACCAACCTCTAAGCGCTTCGTAGTTTCTGCTTCAGCCACTTTCAAGACTATTGGAACAAATTGTTCTCATCTGCCCCTTCTACCAGGCGAGGTCTTCAAATGTTTGGGGTTAGACTTGCACCACCTACCTCATGGGGAAGTCAGGAAGAAGGAACCCTAAAGTTGGATGCAATTGTCAGTTATATTGATTTTAGCCTTGTGTTGGAGTTTCCCACGGGAAAAAGAAGTAAGGGGTGGAAGGTTAGTCAGAAGGGAAGAAGGAAAAAGAACAATCATAAAAGTGGCTGAGAATGAACTTTGCAGGCTGGTGACCATGTGTGCAGGGGCTTTCTCCAGTCTGTCTATACTGCTAGCCCACACAATTTAAAATGGCATGATAGAAGAGGAAGTTCTAGGGGGAAAAAAGGAGGGGGAGATTAAGGGAGACAACCCTGGTTTCCTGCCCTGTATCCAACCTCTCTGCTCCCATCACCTTAGAAGAAAAAGAGTAAGGGGAAATTGCCTTCCATTCCTATGGAGGCACAGCTGGACAGACCTGGGCAGTTCAGTGTTGCCTCGATGGAAGAAAATGAGATCAATGAGGAGAGAAACGTTAATGCTTCCCAAAAGGAGGAGGTTTTCGATGGAAAATACCAGCACTACAACTTGGGACAAAAATCAGACAGCAAATAAAGAATTTACAAAGTTAGCAAAAAGGATGCTGCACTGCCCTTCTCCAATAGACTCTAGTTGAGGCTATTAAAAGTATCCAAAATCTAAACCCCAGCATTGTGGGTACCATAACTACAGTCACAAGAGTAAACAGAAGATGGAAAGGGGTAGAAAAAAAGAAAAGATCTCTCCCCAAATAAAGCCAGATACCCAAGGCAAACATCATCCAAATCCTTTCCTGGTAAATACTGTATTATTACCTTTTGTAATCTCCCTACTTCACTTCTGGAAAGTTTCAAAGTCACAACCATCCAATCCTTCTCAATGCACAATGGCATTTAATAATTGCTTACGGGTCTCGTCTGGGAAGCCGGGCAAGCACCCCGCAACTCATTACACGTGTGACCTTTCGAGCCCTCAGCCCCAAAATGATTTTCACTCACTTTAATCTGAGCCAGATTCAAAACAGATCTGCTGTCAACAGCCTGAATTCTACAGTACTATAGATGGGCAATGCCTACAGATAATCTTTTAGTGCCTTAATCATAAAAAGCAGTCCTTTCCTGGCCATTTTCACACAAATTACCAGGGAAAAAAAGGGGGCAAGTGGGGTGTGAACAATGATGAATTATGGACCCTAAAGTAGTATTTCATTAAGCAAGATTGTACACTAAAACTTTAACTATGGTCTCCTCAATTGAAAGATCATTTTTTAAAAATCCAAACCTCGAGAAAAGCTGAAGTTTTTACAACTCACAAGGGAGGTTCACCACCAAGTAAGTGCCAGATGGGGAGGGGGCAAAATGAAAGAAAGTGGTGGTCAGCATAAAATATTTTTTAAAAAAATCACAGGGCAGCTTCAGATTTTTGCAACATGATGTCAAGCTCGTTCAACAGGTCTACAAATGCATTACATTAGGCTCAATTTAGTGGGTGATAATTGAAATCAGAGCTCTAGTCGTTACCACCGACATGTTTCTAAATACTACCCAATAAATTTTTGTCTGTTTCGGATTCCCTGTGACAGCTGGCAATGAAAAGCCGAGAGAGGGTACAGAAAACAGCCTTCTTGCGTGCGTGGTTCCATAGTCCATATGTAACCGTGAGTGTATGTGTGTATGTGTGTGTGTGTACATAGATTTCAAATTCTATCTTAGAAATATGTGAATGTGTCTAGGTATGCATATATACATGCATGCATATATTTATATATATATAGACATATGTATGAAACATACTATCCTATTCTTAAATGGAGGAAAAAGAAAATGCATAAACAATATGGGCCTTTTGTTCTCCAGTAACTTACCCTTTATTTAATGCCTTTGTATATTGACTTGACAGAATGCAGAAAAGTTCTTCCAGCTAACAAGTGACACCCGGGTATGAGGAATTTATAGAATAGCCTATGTTCTCCTGCAACATGTTATTCTCCCTCCTCACCCCTACCCCCCTCTTCACCCCTACCCCCAATTTGAGGCAAGACTTGTTTTAATTTAAACAAATTAAAATTTCTTCCAGAACAGATCACTTAAAGGCCACCTTGCCTCAGCTGCTCACAAGTCTGCCTGCTGTCCAAAATGGTTCTATTTAAAAGCATAGGGGCCAGGCAGAAGGAGAAACTAAAACTGGGAAAAGCTGTAAAAGCACAACATTTCCCCAAGGAGGAAAAAAAAGAGTGTTTCCTCCTTTTCGTTGTTCATTAGCTTATAATTTGTTTACTTGTAAAGAAAAGAAAGTGGCTCTCTATACTTTAAGCCAGAGTTCTTGCTAGAAAGAGGAAAAGAGAAAAAAGAGAAAGACCAGCCCCGGGGCCCCCTTGATCCTGGAGCTGATAATTTTGGGGGACTTCCCCAGAGCCCAGTAGCTCTATCTAACTTTTCCATGGGTCTATCATATCCAAAAATAAACACAAACAATCGCCTGTGATTGCAGAGGACCAGAAGGCACCTTGGAGGCAAATTTATCTGCCAAAGACCAATGGCACCAGACAACTCCATTTTAACCACAACCCCAGATCTCCAGCTATTTTCCCTCACATATATCCCATCAATCTGCCTATTCAAATGAGTGTCATCTATCTGGCCCTACTGGTCCATCTTTCAATGCGCACCATGTATACCCATCCCCTAACAACAGTAACCTTGGACTTAGGACAGCAGTTGCCAGTTTAGCCTCTGGTATTTGGAGGAAAACCAGTCTTTCATACAGGAGGCCTGGGGGGAGTGGGGGATGAGGAGAGCCTCACATAGGGCTGGAAGTATTTCTAAAGGAAGAATCGTCCAGATTTTTTCAGTCCCTTTATATTTTGCCCAGGCTTCTTCCCTCTCAGCACCCACCTTGTCCGTTAGAGCCCCTCAGCTGCATTCTGGGAAGAACTAATTCAAGAATGCATTTCCAAGCATGCTGTTGCTGAAGTGCCCCTGCCTGCCCATGGTCCTTGGATGTTCAGGCCAATGCTTAGAGTCAGGGAACTATCTCCCTGCTACAGCAAACCTTTCTACCTTCTCTCTCTCACTACTGTGACTTTCCCTCTTTCACCATTAGCTACCAAGGCCTTTCAGCTATGAGCTGAGTTAGTGACTCATCCTCAGGGCCCAGAAACTTCTACAAGTCTCCAAACCCACCAGGAGCTCCAAAACACTAACAGCTTTCTCCTCCGTTAATTGTCTCATCACGCCACAACCGGTGTTGTTGTTTTTTTTATTTCATTATGCTACTGATCAGCTGCAGATAGGAGCCTAACAGAAAAAGAGATTGGAGGGGAACAATTTCAATATTTCAAAACACATGCAAATCGCTGCCGGGGAGCCTACCTGGGGTGTGTTTATTGAGAAAATTCTGTGCTTGTCGGAGAGGTGACCTGATAATAGATAAATTCATTTCTTACAAAGGTAGACTTCCTTCCCACCTTATAAAGCTAATTATACCGATGCAACATAACACCTTCCTAAATGCCTTGAGATCCTCATCTAGTCACTCTGAAAAATATTATTTTTAAATAGGTGTGATAGATCCAAACTGAAACCTTCGGATTTCAATTCCAGCCCCCAATTCCCGCATCCCCTCTCTGAGTAATTTAAGTACTCCTCCAGATAGTTTTTCATATTCTTTTTAACTGACATTTTATCTTTAGACAGTATCTCACAGAATGAGCACGCACTAAGACAATGACAGCCAAAGAAGGCCTGTCATTCCTCATTCTGGCAAAGACAGATGTCTTACACTGGCTTATGCCAATAATAGACCCGACAAAAAACAAAAGAGATTACCTGCCTCTGATGTAACAGTACCAATTCACATTTGTGACACTCATTTGTCAATTAACAGATTTCTTCCATTGTTGACGCCGGGGACTTAAAAAGATGGGGGCTAGAATGTGATGAATTAAAAAAGACAGATGAGTAAGCTATGAGCTGCAAAGTAATGCTATAATGTGCTTAGATATGAATATCAACTGACACTCCTGACAAGCCGTACAAGGTTTTATTTCATTTTCCACTGGATCTCGGCTTCATACTTTGTCTTCTTTGTTCGCTTTTCATCAAGCTCCTAACATCTCATTCTGACAGCCAGAGACATTTAAGGCACTTTCGTTTCAAATGCAAGTTAGCGGGCTTGATTTGTCATTAAAATGCAAAACGTTTGCCATGCAGGTGAATGTAGGTATGCTTAAAAGGTTGTCGCTTGCAAAGTAAAAGCTGAAAATGGGTTTGGGGGCTGTCTCCAATTTAACTCTTTCGGGATGCGGGGCATGGAGCGATCCCTGGCCCTGAGGCAGCAGAGGCCTGCTCCCTCCAAGCTGCCCCTTCACTCGGCAAGACCGCGTAGCCAGTTGTCAGGAGCTATGTGGGCCTGGAGGGACCACCAGAATAAGCAATTCCGAATCAGGCCTTGAGAGGGCGAGCAGGCCTGGAGGAAGGGAGAGGACTGTCTCTCTCCCCATTGACAGAGGACCTCTGGGCTTGCCTCCCCTCTCTGCACCATCTTAAATTCACATGCTACATGTGTACACACATTGTCCGGGTGCATAATCTCAGATTCCATAAACAGTGGACTAAATCAGTAATGAAGAAATGATTCGTGGCAGGATCTGGGCTGAAGACCACCAAAATGGATTGTCCACTTAGTGAGTCTCCCTCCCCTCTGGCTCCCTTTCCTCATCTTCCCCAGGAGGGAGAAAATGAGGCTTTCAGCAGATCCTAACCACAGCCTGGCAAACACAAAGGCTCAGCAGGTTTCTAGCTGCTCTGCTTCTCTATTCTCCAGGAAACAAAGCTAGAAAAGACACTGATTCCTAGTACATCCTTCTAAAGCCACAGTTCAATCAATCAGCAAGCATTTATTAAACCCCTACTATATGCATGCACTAGGCAAGTTTCTGGGGGGATTCAAAAGACTGAAGCAAAACAATCCCTGACTTCAGGGAGCTCCGATTCTGCTGGGGAAGACAACAGGCATAGGTCGATACAAATAAACATTCCAGAGAGGGATAGCACTAGCTGCTGGGATGATGAGGAAAGGTCTCATGAAGAAGGTGGGGCTTGGATGGAGTCCTGGAGGAGGACTGGGAATTCTACAAGGTGGAAGTGAGAAGAAAGGAGAATTTCAGCCATGGCGAACATCACCAAAGCACTGAGCTGGGAAATGGTGCTCCATAATGGCAAGAACTATAAGAAAGGCAGAGTGACTGACCCATGCATATTGGGAAGGGGAGTGACTTGTAGTAAGTCCAGAAGGGTAGGCTAGGGATCAGGTGCACAAGGGCTTTAAGTGCCAAACAGAGGATTTTATATTTGATCTTAGAAATAAAAGGAAGCCCCTGGCAATGTACTTTTTTTTTTTCTAAAAGCAATCGGGGTTAAGTAACTTGCTGAAGGTTACACAGCCAGTTATTTCTGGGTGTGGTGCTAAGTATCTGAGCCCAGATTTGATCCCCAGGTCATCCCGACAATGCTGAGCCACCTGGCCACCCCTAAGCAATTGGGGTTAAGTAACTTGCTCAAGGTTACACGGCCAGGTGTTTCTGGGTGGGTGCTAAGTATCTGAGCCCATATTCTATCCTCACATCATCCTGACACTGGAGCTGGTGCTCTTACTCGATGTGCTACCTGGCCGCTCCTGGGAACATACTTTTAAAACTGCGGATGTATGGAAAAGAGCAGTTATGTCTCCAAGGCTCCCTCACCTCCCAGCCCACAGTGATTCTGCCCTGATCTGAACCCTGAAGCTCTAACTGGCTGTCCCATTAGCAGAGAACTTGTCTGAATGGAACAAATTGTCTCTCTGACTAGGATCTATATTCCTTCAAGGCAAGGATGATGATTTATACTTAGGGTCTCTTCTTTAACACCTATTATAGTGCTTTGCACAATTGGTTTTTCAGGGTTTTGGTTTTTGGGTTTTTTGTTTATTTGTTTTGTGGATTAGCTGATTCCCTTCATACAACAGCCAAGAGTCCAAAGATCTGGTCAGTGGACACTCCCAAATGCAGTTGTAACTAGGCTGAAACAACTGAGGTTTCACCCAAAGGCACTAAAATTAAAGGGTGTTACCAGTACCTGCCCTCCTTCCACAGTACAGGAACAACAGAGCTCCCCCACCCCACCCCACCCCACCCCCTCCCTCCTCCTCATCTGAAAGGAGCCTGAAATGGCACTGCATTGTCCTGAAGTCTCTGCCTCTACCCTCATGGCACACTGTGTCCCGGTTTCTCACTCTCCCCAAATGAATTTGTCTTAAAAAGTTGAGAGCCCACGGCTTGCCTCAGGTATCAAAAATATTCTGCCAAAATAACCTTCCCTATCTAAGAGAAGGCTTTCGCTTTGATTTCTTAACAGCCCTGACCTGGCAACATTTTACTTTATATGCCCTTCAAAAATGATCTTCATGGACTTCAGAAGTTTTGTTGGTTTCTAAGTGCAAATTCCAAAGATAACCTAGCTTACAATGAGTGGGGTCCCCATGTGGGCATTACCACATAGTAAGACCTAAGCAAAGCCTAGCCAGTTTCCACCAAACTTATTCCTTCTGAAATATCAATGAAAAACAGCCTTCTGACATATGTTTACAAGAAATTTGAAAATAAAAAAAGGCAAGAAACTAAGTCCCAATCGTATACCCACCAAGCCCTTGGTAAATGAGAAAATCACTTTCTGAAGACTAAAATAAGCCTAGGCCTTTAGGAAAAAATGTGAATGGGGATCAAATAATGGGAATAATGACTAAGACAACAAGAAATGAAAATGGGACTCCGTCAAAAGAGATCAAAAACAAGAAATAATTTTTCAAAGCCAGCCAGTAGTAGGAGGAAGGTGGTTGTCCGATCTCCTAAGCAGGAATGTCACCAGTTTCCTCCCTCTCCCAAAAGCTATGACAAAAAAGGAGAAAACAGCATGAATGTGCACATAGAGCATTCTTTCTACATCCCCCCCCTAATAAATCACTGAAAGTCAATGGAAACTAGACATAGATAATGCTCAGAAGTTTAAGGGGGTACAAACACACCCCAGGGTTTTGTAAACTGAGTTCCTTATCAGCAAGTCCAGCCACTAACTGGAAAGCTTAGTAAAAGGTAACAAGGATTTCTGAAATTCCTTCCCTTGCTCAGGGGACATATTACTATGTTTATCTGCAGAGGGTGATGCAATTCTCACGTTCTGTTTTGGAGGGATTTTTTTTGTTAGTGTTTTGTACTTTTCAGTTCTCATCATTTTAGCCTTCATTGATTTCTACCATGGGTTTTTGTCCAACACAATATGTCTTGCCACTGGACTTGGATGACTCTGGAGGAATGAGTAAGGCTGATAACTTTGTGCAGCTCTGCCTCACTTAAATCCAATTTACTTCCAAGTCAAGACATCACCCTCCTGATGTCATTGGTCCTCTTCCAGAACAAAGGATGAATAACAACAATCTGAAAGTGTAGTAGTAAAGAGACTAAACTTCTTGAGGAAAAAGACTTCATTTCATCCCCAGGGTCCAGCATGGTGGGATGAATAGATTAGGTACTTAATAAATGCTTGTTTAATTGATTGGAGATGCTTACTGGTTCCCCAATAGGAAAAGTATTAACTTCTCTAGAAATGAAGATGGAATCCTATTAAAACTGGATAATTTCAGACATGAAAGTCCACTCTCATATATTTCTTGGCAAACAACTAAAGGCTGGCTCCAGCCCAGAACCCAAGCAGAATACAGCCTTACAATGGCTGTCTGGGGATATGCTGGAGAGTTTTATCTCTGCCTGTTTCCTGGGATTGTTATGTAAAATGATTTGCTTCTACCTCAATGCAAATAAGATAAATGACCTAGAATAGAAGCATGCTATGTTCCTAACAGTCTCTAGGGTCTAAATGTCTGCCATAATCAGATTTATCATTGCCTTACTTTACCTAAAGACAGCTTATGGAATTAGTAAAAGAAGATTTCTCAGAAATTACTCAAAGATCTAAATTTCACAAATAGAATCAACAGCCCAGTGAAGGAATTGTTTATAGGACAAAGTTGTATAATCTGCCTCAACAAAGCAATTTTGGTGATTTCTTAGATGTGTTAACATACAGGATATAGAGAGTACAATTATCCCTTCCACATCTAGTGACCTGGCACCCCCAGGATCTGGAAAATTTGAGTAAAATATTTTGACCTTCCCTTAATACCAGAAAAGAAGTCTGAATTTTTTTTCTTTTATGGGGGTGTTTCCAGTATTAAAAGATAAAATATGTTGACATTATATAATACTATACATATATTTTATGCATTTCTGAGTTTCTAAACTTTTTCTGTGTCATCTGCTGGCTTCCACAAAACTCCCCCAAAAATTCCCATTTAATTTCTTATGCCAACTTGTGATATATCGAAACTGCGATGGGGAAAGTCATGATATGGAAGGAATAACTTTATACTAAACCAAAATTTTCAATTATAATAACTCAAGACAAGAACCTAGCCAGCAAGATGGCATCCTGACATGTCAGAGAAATTAAAGGAGCGTATTTAACATAAACAATATCCACAGTACCTAGAGAGCTCCTGCCAACAGAATCAGCAGAACACAGGAAATGGACATTCCACATCTGCAAATCAGAATAGATGTAGTAACCCATGCTTAGACCCACTGATGATCTGCTCACAGTTTCAAGAATGTGAAATGTAGATTCCACAGGCAGGGCCATGTTGAAAATGCAGAAGAAAAATCAAGACCTGTCATAAAAGCTCACATCACCAAACATCAGGTGCTTTTGATTATTCACATGATGTCCTAATCAGAGGCTCAAGAGAGGATGAAGGGGCAGAAAGGCTTAGGATGCCCTGCACCATTTTTATACAGAAGCTTTTGGAGAGACAGACAGAGACAGACAGACAGAGTCAGAGGTCTTAAAAGAGATAGAGACTTTTGATGTCATATTGGAATTTGCAGAGTCCTATTTTTTGGTAATAACATCATTACTACAAGTATTCATACAGTCTTAGCTAAGTCCAAGACACAATGCTTATAGGCAAAACCAAAGCCAGAGCTACTTTCCTTGTGCCATGAACCCACAACTACATACTCAATGAAAGTCATACTATGTGCACTGGTTTCACTCATAATCTGTAGTTGATTTGGCTCACTAACCTCCTCAAACCTCTCACCCTGCCCCAAGGCCTCTCTCTTTTTCCATATGAAGACTACAGGGTACTTAGAAAATACATAGATAGATATAGATATAGATGTGTGCATACACATATACGTATATGTACATATAGATATATACATATGTGTATATATACATATATAATTAGATCAGATCATTTGTTGTTCACCAATCACTGTATGGGGATGGCACTTGGTTCCTTAATGCCTATAGTGTCGGTTCCTCTGGCTTCTGGAATCCTATCTATATATAAAACCATGTCATGCCAACTTCTAAGAACAACTCAACTTTTTTTCCCTCTCCCCCTCTCCCTCTCCCATATATAAATTTACCACACTCCCCAAGCCAACATTCATACATATGTTGGGACTCCAAGCTCCCACATGGTGCTTTTTGTCTCATGTTTCTATACTGGCCCTTCTTCCCTGTCATTCACATCATTGTCCTCTGCCCCACAATCCTCCTGAATCTCTCATAAATGGAGTCACCAGCTCAGATATCTATACCACGAGTATATCTTTATGCTTCCTAAACAGCCTGGAGGTTAAGTAGAAGTTCTGAACAACTGTGTGCACTTGCTATCTCCCATGCCTTGCTTACCTCTAATGGGCATGCCCAAATACTGAACTTATCATATAATCAGAGAACAGGAAGGGACTTTATGTACAACCAATACCTGACAGATGAAAGGCTGCTATGACATCCCTGTCAAAAGGTCATCTAATCTCCATTTGAAAATCTTCAGACATAGAAAGGGCATTCATGATCTCATTTTCCACTTTTGTACAATGCTCACTGTTATAAAAAAATGTTTAAATTCTGTCTTATATTAAACTGAAATCTGTGTCTAACTTCTTTCCCTTGTTCCTAGTTCTTCCCTCTTGAACTAAGTAAAACAAGTCAAAACTCTCTTCCCTATGACAACCTTCATATATTTGAAGGTCATTATTCCAGTAAGTCTTCTCTCCTCCAATCTAAAACACCACTAGTGCCTTCAACACATCTTCACATGGCATTTCTAGCCTCAGTCTTAGATATCCTCCTCTGAAAACACTCCTCCTTACCAATATCCTTCCCAAGCTGTGGTACTCAGAAAAGAAGATAACACTCCAGGGCAAAGTACATGAGGACTATCACTTCTTAATTACTTACTCTAGAGCTATGATTTCATCTACCAGTTATGGATTACCGTGTTTCCCCGATAATAAGACACTGTCTTATTAATTTTTTTGGATAGAAAAACACCAGAGGGCTTATTTTCAGGGGAGGGCTTATTTTAATGAACATTGACAGCAATTTTAATATACAGGTAAATGTGAACAAAAAAATGTACCTTTATTCAATAAGCAAATCACTGGGGAAGAACAGGATGACGCGCTCACTGCTGCAGCTCTGATTGGATGCAGCTCAGAGCACGGTATGTGTTTCACGGGGGGGAGGGGGGGACGGTGGGACGGTGCATACAGAGGGTACCGTAATGTAGCGTGTAGCGCAGGGGATCACCTTCAATACAGTAGCAATCTCAATAGGGCTTATTTTCGGGGGAGGGCTTATTTTAGAGGAATCTTACACAGTAAGGGGAGGACTTATTTTCGGGATAGGTCTTATTATTGGGGAAACACGGTAGTACTTGCTCAGCAATTTATAGTCCTAGAGAATTGCCTGGGGGCACTAACAAGTTAAATTACTTGACCAGGGTCACATAGTCTGGGTATATCAAAAGCAAGACTTGAACCCAGATCTTGACTCTAAGACCATCTCTGTAGGCACTATACTATGCTGCCTCTTGACACTATGGATTTATTAATGCAGCTTGCTTTTAGGGTTGCCATATCCCATTGTTGACTCTTGTTGACCTTGTAGTTCACTAAGATCCCCAGATTCTTTTCACATGAACTATTCTCTAGCTTTGTCTTCCTAATCCTATATCTGTGTAGCTTTTTTTTAATCACCATAATAATAATAATAACAGCTTGGATTTATAGGACTCCTTAAGGGTGGCCAATCATTTTATATATGTTACCTCACTTGATCCTCACAACAATCCTGTGAGGTAAGTAGTATTATCCCCATTTTACAGATGAGGAAACTAGAGCTGAGAGAGGTTAAGTTTCTGGTGTAGAATCACACAGCTAGTGTGTGAGGCATGACTTGAACTCCAGTTTTCCTGATTCCAAGTCCAGCACTCTATGCATTGTGCTACCTAGCTGTCTCACGTATAGGACTTTTATATTTGTCCCAATTAAATTGCATACTATTAGATCCTTGTCATTGTTCAAACCTGTCAAGATCTTTTTATCCTGTCATTCAATGTATTTGCTGTCTTTTCCTGCACTGTATCTCCTGCATATAGTTTTATCCAAGTCATGAATTTTTTTTAATATGGGACAGGACCAAGGACAGAGCCTTGGGGTACTCCACTGAAGTACCTACTTAATTTCTCCCATTATTTTTCTCCTACAAAAAGTAACCACTGCTGAGCCACTCCATTGCCATCTAGAAAAAGGCTTTCTGTGATGTTGAGCCAGAAAGCACGAGGACACTTCTTGGAATGTCAAGCAGTTATTGACTTCTAAGGCTGTGCTGGTGCATGATGATGAGTATAAACCATTGCTGCCCACAAATAATGCTTCACTATTCGGTGCAGAAACCAGAAAGAGAGCCCACAAAATGTAAGGGGGTCCTGAGGACCCAAATGCTTATGACTCAACAACGTTATCTATGAAATGGAAGAATGCATAAACTGACAAAGCCTTTGCTCTGATCAAGGAAGTCAAGAAATCCCACCAACATCTGTGCTTTTATGACTGGCCCTGATCATAAGCCTCTTGAGGAATTCTTTGCTAAGAAGATGTAGCATTAATTATGTTGCCATGTGAACAGGACTGGAGTCTTTTTTTTTCAGAGTTTATCTATGGGTCCAGAATATTGAAAGCAAATCACCTCAGTTGTCTACACCACAGAACCAAGACATGCTATGCCACCTCCCACCAAGCCACCTCCTTGGTCCACTTCTTCAAGATGAGCCAATCATATTACTTGCTATGCAAGGAATACTTTGAGAGTCAGGGTAGTATAGTCTTAAATACAGAGTCTTAGATACAGAATCAGCAGAGACACTAGTTTGAAATATGCCCCCAGGATTTATGAGTAATCTGACCATGGACAAATCACCTGATTTTCTGAACCCCAGTTTCTTCAACTACAAGATGTAGATAATGCCTATAGGTAGGTATTCCACTATATTATTTAACCACAGGTATTATCTCCATCTTACAGGTGAACTACATTTAGGATCATTTAACTCAAGGACCAGCCAGGAAGACTGAGCTTAAATTCAGCCTCAGACACTTACTAACTGTGTGACCCTGGGCAAGTCATCTAACTTCTGTTTGCCTCAGTTTCCTCATCTGCACAATAGGGACAAAACAGCACCTACCTCCCTGAGTTGTTGTGAGCATCAAATGAGATAATATTTGTAAAGTGCTATGCAGACCTTGAAACATTATGCTATCATTATTATTACCTACTTTGAAGGATATGATGAAGATTAAATGCGACATATATGGAAAGCACAAATCTTGAAGGGTTATATAAATGTCAGCTATTATTATTATCATTACTGTTCTGATGCAATGTGACAAAGGGTAGAAAAAGCTGGGCTCAGAATGAGGAATACCTGGGTCTGACATATAAGACTGAGTGATCCTGAATAAGTCACTTAACTACTCAATGTTCAAGGCAACTCTTTAAGCCTAAATTGCAGAAAACATACCAACCTGCATTCATAAAGGGAATCTGTTTACCTAGGGAATTCCCTATACCAATGAAATCATAGGCGCAGCCCTATTCCTAGCCATATTTTTTGTCCAGCTAGGTACAGAGAGTCAACATTAGAAGACTCGCCGTTCTAATATGATTTGCATATCTATACATATTTATAATAGGTTTTATTTTTCTTGCCTCCTCAAAGGGGGAAGGATGAAGAAGTTGGAACTGAAAATAAAATAATTTTTACAAGTAAAAAGAATACAGTCATTGGCCATTAAGTGATTTTTTCCTTAATTCTTAGTATTCTGGATGTCACTTAACTTGTTAATGTCCTCAAGCAATTCTCCATAACTATAAGAGGAAGAGGATGTGCCAAGATGCATAGGTAGAGGGAGTTTCCTCACTGAAAGCTCCCTACATAGATGAAGTCACACCTCGGTATCTAGTCTCACCATCACCACCTCAAAAAACAAAACAACAACAATAACAACTATGTGGGCAAAAGAACTCCTAGAGGAAATGAATCACTTAACTGCTATCACACAGGCTTTTAAGGTCTCCAAAGTGTTTTGTATACATTAGCTCATTTGATCATCATAGCAACTCTGAAGGAGTTAGTAGCAGTATTATCTTCTCCATTATACAAAAGAGGAACCTGAGGCTCACAGAAGTTAAGTAAATTAGCCGAGGTTGTGAGGATAGAGTGAAATTCGAACAAAGGTCTTCATGCCCATAGTGACATTTCTGCATAAAGGAAACCAGAAGACATCAAGACATGACCAAGTTGTAGGATATTTTATAGGTTCTAATCAAAACAGTAAATAAAGGAGATGCTCAAGTCAAGCTCATTGTGTGCCCAAAAGCAACAGCAGGATACTTGGTCTTTTCACCTTGTAGCACCCACAATGACCATCAAGGCAAACAAAACACTGCAAAGGAAAGTACAGCTTATGTGCCAATCTGTTATTGATGAGAAGAGAAATTTCAGGAAGATTTGGACAAGAGTCTCCCAAGTAATACATTAAAATTGATATTTAGTAATTCCAATGAAAAGGAAGGCAAACAGGAGAACACTGAAAAATGCTGGGAAAATATGGTTAAGGCCAATAATAATAGTAACAACTTGAATATAACACTTTAAGGTATGTAAAGTGTCTTTACATACATGATCCCATTTGATCTTTATAACAACTGGTAAGGTAGGTATCATTATTATTTCCATATTACAGATGAATGATTTACCCAGGGTTATACAGCTAATGAGTGTCTGAGGAAGGATTTGAACTCAGGCCTTCCAGACTACAATTCCAAAGTTCTAGCAACTCTGCCTAGGATCAAAAAATAAACCAAAAGCCTATAAACCACTCAGAAGCTCAGCATTTGCAAACATGAAAACTTTCTTTAAGACAAGAAGGCTTTGAATGTAGGGAACATTGAATATTATCACACACACACACACACACATGACTATATCCTAAAGGACAAGAAACAATTGGTCACCAAGGTGAGCATCATTTCAGAAGCAACAGTCAGATTTCTTGATCTTCTTGCCAAGTAGAGGGATTCTGTCAAGGGTAACACCAAATTAGGGAACAAGGTCATTTGTAGAACATTATAGAAAGAGATGACGGAATTATTGGCAGTACTGCTGGTCACAAAACAGCAAAAAAGCAGTTTTGGAGAAAAGCAGCCTCCAGAGAGCATGGGTATGTGAAAATGAAAAGGAAACAGTGAATAACTGTGAAATGGAATAGATTTTCTGACATTTCTATGACAGTCCATTCTTATTAAAAGCATGAAGAGAACCATATTTAGACTCCACCCCCATATTACACCCTATGGACCATGTGAAAAAGTGGCATTTCCATTTTTAAAGATTCTAATCAACTCCAAAGATATGGCCTTGACTGAAAAGTTTAGAAAACAATACAACAAATCATATAATTTTCTTTATTAAAGAGATAGTACAGGAAACCCTCAACTGTTCTCTTGGTGGGTTACCTCCCAAAGTTTGACCTTTTCCCACCTCCATCCCCAGCCTACTCTCTTGTAATTCCCATATAAAGAAGTATAAACTCCAGAGTATAAATAATAAGCAGTTGTATTATTAAAAGTTTGAGATTTTATATATAAATGCAACATCCCCATTTTAAACCTTACTGTGTTCTGATTAAATGTGATTTTAAAGTTACTTTTCTGCTTAGAGGGATCTATGCCCTCATCACTGTGGGTACTACCTCCTATGGTGGAGGCCACAATCTCTGTATGCCTTCTCATCTTAAGAGACATCTTGTCTATGTTCTTCCATTGATCCACCATGGACAGCTCACCCAATATGTTGGGGACCTTCTTCTAAGCCTTTTAACATGACTTGTATACCAATGGCACACAAAGGTTGGCCATCCCTTCCTTATACATTTCTCTCAACTACAATTTTTGCTAGCACAATCTCTCTGATTTTGGGCAAGTAACTTAGCCTCTGGGGTCTCAGTTTACATTTCTCTAAAAAGCAAGAGTTGTACCAGACTGACCTCAGGATCACTTCCAGCTCTCAATCTATGATATTCTATGATCCTTTTCCAATAATATGATATATATTTTATGCTATTCCTTGTATATTATTCAATGGTAATGTGCTAAAGCCTATTTATTCCTACCATGCAAATTTTTATTGCCCTTTAGGTGACCCATAATTTTGATTCAAGAAGCTGCAGAATTCCGATTTGTAGCCAAATAGTATCCAAAGTACTTGTGATTTACCACATGTTATCCAGCCTACTCTCTTTTTCTTATTTTCTTATTTAATCCTGGGTCCAATTCACTGACAATTTGTATTATCTCTCCAAGATATATGGGCTTTATTTTTTTAATCTATCCAATTGTATATTATAGTCTAGACAGTAGACTTTGATATCCACTTGGGATTTTCTGCGTGGACAGCTAGGCCAAATTCTTGAGGGATTACAGATCTCATTTAAGAGTCTCTGAAATGTGAAACAATCAACATAGTATCATCTGCAAATAGGAAAAGCTAGAAGACCTTACTATCCATAGCAGGAATTCTTAACTGAGAACCATGAATTTGGCTTGTTTTTTTATATTTTGATAACTTCACTTCATTATAATAGATCTCCTTGGTAATCCTATGTATTTTGTTTTATGTTTTTAAAAACACTATTCTGAGAAGCATTCCATAGGCTTCAACAGATTGTTAAATAGATCCATGACACAAAAGGTCTAGATTCACAGGGCACCCCTCTTTCATTTGGAATCTCTGCTAGACATCCTCTGATAGTAGCAATCATTTCTGGCAAACTTACATCTCCCTCTTTTTTACCTGGTTTCATATGGATAATCAAAAGGTCAAAGTTATCTCTGTTGATTCATCCTTCCATATAAACTTACATGATTTTAACACATGCCTAGAAGATAGTTTGTTAGAGGGCAACCTTTAGGGTGGTCTTTTGCTCTACCAAATAAAGTGGGATCTTGCATGCACCACACCTTTTGGTCAATTCTATGACTTTAAAGAAATGTTTTGTTACATATTACTGCACAAGAATGCCTGCTATGTCCTCTCTCAGCCCTCTATCAAGGATGCAACAGATATGTTTCTAGATCATCCTCAAAAAGATTTTATAGAGATGGGAAAGTCGACATAGGGGTTGGCAGTTATTGATATCTATCACAATTGCTTTATTTTTGTGATAGTAATGTCCATGATATTTTCCAAAAAAACATTTGGTATCCTTCCCTCTTTTGGATTTTGAGAATTAGTCCCCCAGTGACCTTTAGACTTGGTCACCTCCAGCACAATTATAACCTTCTCTGCATGGGCTTGGTCTAGTCCAGATTCTCTTCCCACTTTTTTCTCCTAAATGCCACTTCTACCTCCTCATGAAATATATCAGAGACCACGATATTGGAGTCCAAATATGGTGGTTCCACTGTCACTGATGGAGAAAATAACCATATTACAAAAAGGTTAGATTATTCTCTATTTTTCATCTGTTGTGGCCCTTCCAATTTCATCTTTAAATGCTCTTTAGATGATTTGGCTTAACTAGGTCTCTAGTCAAGCTTTCTATAAACTTGTTTGACCTAACATTTCTTCATGTTTTCACATCTTCTGTAACATTTTATGAAAAAGCTTACATTATAAAGTGGGGTGGCTCTTGACTTCTATATCTTTCAACTTTACAAAGAAATCTAATGTTTGCTGACCTTCATGCTTTCTAGGCAATTTTGTCATCCTCATTTGGGTGACTGATAAATCAAATTATTTTATATTTATAATTTTATATTTACACTAAAAGTTATATTCAAATAAACTTAAAATTAACCACTCCAAGACATTCAGCACAGATTAGTTTCTACAAATGATGCTGATGTTAAGAAAATAACTAATGGGCATCATATTCAAAGTAGTGTAGTAATCACATTAGTTATAGCTTCAACTGACAAAAAGCAAAAACAGAGATACAGTAAGATGGAGAAATGCCTTGTGATTTCAGAGAAGATAGTCAAAGGCTATTTGACAAGCCTGTATGACTGTTATCTCTTCAGTATGACCACAAAGGCATTTTTTTCTTGAGCTATATGACAAGAAAAGATGTAATAATTAGCTGCTGCTAGCTAGATGAGAAAAATATTGTCAGTAACAAAGGATTTAGTAAGCACCTATTATATGCTAGGAACCAGGGATACAAAGTAAAAAATGAAACCATTCCTGTCACCAAGGAGCTTACATTCTATCAGATGAGACAATATGCACATATAAGTATATGCAAAATGAATACAAGGTAATTTTGAGGGGTAGGGGTTACTCATATCTAGGGAGGATGAGGAAAGGTCTCACATAGAAGGTTAAGCTGAACCATGAAGGAAATAATGGCTACTAAGATATGAAAATGAAGAATTATAGGGGCGGCCAGGTAGCACAGCAAGTAAGAGCACCAGCTCCAGTGTTGAGAAGACCTGGAGATCAAATCCCAGGCTCAGGCACTTAGCACCCACCCAGAAACACCTGGCCGTGTAACCTTGAGCAAGTTACTTAACCCCGATTGCTTAGGGGTGGCCAGGTGGCTCAGCGAGTAAGAGCACCGGCTCCAGTGTCGGGATGACCTGGATCAAATCCGGGCTCAGATACTCAGCATCACACCCAGAAATAACTGGCCGTGTAACCTTGAGCAAGTTACTTAACCCCAATTGCTTTTTAAAAAAAAGAAAAGAAAAGAAAATGAAGAAGTATATTCCAGGTGGAAAATGAGGAAAAAAGCATTGTGGGTTTTTTGACAACTGAGTTGGCCAAATGTCCTAAGGCCAAAAAAAAGATTAAGATGGTCTAATATCATAGGAAAGTTAGTCTGATTTGAGCCTAAGAACAGAGCAAAGGCTGGATTCAACAATGGTTGAAAACAACTGGAAATGAGAGAGAAGCATAAATTCTATCTGAGGGTTTTTATTTCTTTAAACCTTGCTCATACTTCAAAGATCTGTTATTTTGTTCATGTGGGTATATCCTTTACTGACACAGATAATAAACTCTATCTGTTTTAATGAATAGTCATTTTGAATTGCAATGGTTAAAAATTCTAAACCTATCTGCCATCAGAATGAGGTTGACTAGGCCATGGAAAGGTGAATCTCTACTTGAAGGACCGTAAGCCACAACCCCAAAGTAAGGACTTACAGAACCAGAAATTTTCCCTTAGAAACAGGCAGGCAGCCTTAGTTTGCAATGGGAGGTCCAGCACAGGAAAAAAATAAGCAATTTTAGTCAGTGTCTTCTCCTATACTACTAGGAAATTCCTGTTCTAAGGGTACATGAAGAATAAGGTGATGATGATGGTGATAATTAATAATCATAATAAAATCAGAGTCAGCTATAAATAGTATTGGAGGGGTTAAAACCTTTAGAATTTTTTGAAGATGCAAACACCTTCAAATTCACCCATATAAATCTAGAAAAGCATCTGAGTCAAATAGAAATGAAACTTGCAAAAATGTCACCTTATACAATAGTATTTTATTCAGAAAGAATACATCCAAATTACATTCTGCACTATTATTTTCCAAATTTAAAAAGCATGAAATAAAGCTAGTCCTTCAACTGTAATAAGCATTATTTTAATTTTAAAATGAAGAGAAGGACTTCCATCTGTGCCATCACTCCCACACACACTGTTTTCCTTCCCCCGTTCACATCTGCTCCACATCCAAATGCCACTTAGGAGAGAAGTAAGACGGTGAAAAATCAACATCTGTGTAAACTCCAAAGCCAGTGACCAAGCTACCAGAGAAGTCAAATTACGACAGGGGTCAGGAGCAGCAGCATCCTTCTGCAGCAAGCCCTCCCCTCCAAAATGCCCTCACCAGCCTGACACGCCAGCATATGGGATAGTAGAATCAAAGTGATTGTGAATGCTTCATTTTCTCCTTCACCCATTCAGTTGGATTAGACTAAAGTTTAAGATTTTATTTCTATTATCAAATGGAGGACCTCTGGTTTTCAGGAGGTCTGTCTCACAGTAAAAAATTTGAGACTTCATCTGAAAGACCATTATGTCTGTAAATTTTAAATAATTTAAATGACTGCTTAGACATAAATATTTCATATTAGAAATTGATTTTCAAATGAACTACACATGAAGAATGACCGATGCTAAGCAATGTTCATGTCCATCCCAGTTATGCCATGACAGAGATATTTTAATGCAATTTAAGAACAGAAATCTTCCCAGAGTAACATGTAATACTTTGCACTCGGCAGGATTAAAATTTCAATATCCAACTCCCCTTGAGTCATACCAGAAACTTACCCAGTAGAGCTTTCAGAGCTAAAAGATTCTGAAACAAATTTTGTCTGTTATTTAGTTATTATGACTGCTAAATTTTTCAGGTAAATCAACTTATCTGTTGCTAAGGTCGATAATGGATACTAAAGGCTTTTTTGTGTGATGGTGATGATGGCTGTTTTTTTCTGGAAAACACTGAGCTTTGACTTGGATAAGCAGAGGAAATTATTTGGGGCATGTCACTACCAATGGAATGCCCATCCAGCTTAAGGTAGGGAGGGAAATCCCTATTTCTTCAAAGGAGGATATAACAGGACTATGAAACAGACCCCTCCACTCACGTCCCTAAAAATATACCCAGAGGTTTGGCTCAATTGTAATGAATTGCAGTCATGTAGGAAAAGAGAAAACAAAGAACAGAAATATACAGTAGAGATCATTTCCAGGAGCAGATTCTAGACAGAGCAAAACAAACCCACTCCAAACAAAATAAGTGCTGAGATTCATAATTAGAATGTCCCAGGCCCAGACAGCAGTAGAGTATCGGGAAGCCCTAGAACCTCATATCCTAAGGAAGCAAGGGATAGATACATATGTGAAACCTCTACACTCCAGTGTCCTTGGAATCGCCACAGGGGCTGTTAATCTTTCACTAGCTTCTGTGGAAGGTCTGACCAGTCCAAAGATAACCAATGAAAATTGTGGCCTTCTTCTAATCTGAGCCAATGGCAGGAAACTGAACAAATTCAAACACACAGAACCCAGCAATCTACCATCTCCACAAAGCAAGGCAAAGATAAGCTGGTTCTCCTCCATGAAGAGTCTCACAGGCAACTGAAAAAATAAACAAATACATTCTCCTCCAGGAGGACGGGCTAAGAAGGAAAAATTATAACTCATCAAGTCTCATTTAAAGCAATCGTGCTTGGCCTCAGCTGCAACATTCAATGTGATGCAGGCAAATTAACAAAATATTCCTTTGGCATCTTGATCCTTTTTTCCGTATGCAAAGTGGGGGTAAGGAATAATAAGTCAAAAGACAAAGCAACTTCAAAACAAAATCAGTTATTTGTAAACAACCTTCCTAGGTTTTTTTTTCCTCTTCTTCCCCATCAACTCCCACATCTCCATCACCCCCAGGAAAAAATTAATAAATAAATAACCCTGCCAGTTGCAATGGGAGAGCAAGCAAGTAAAGATAAATCAATTAGCTTGCTAATTTCTCCCCCTCTCATTTATTTAGCTCAGCACTGTATTTGTAGTAATTGACTACAATTATGTTAATTACTAACTCCAGTATAATTACTATATTTATTGTCATCAAGCACTCTATGTACCCAAAGCAAAGCTGGCATTTGTGGGGCATCAAGAAAAGCAAACTGTCGGAGAGGTGAATTCCCCCCAAAACTGGCAGGCTGGAGCTTCCGCCAATGAAAGGGCAAAGAGAGATTTCATGCAATGTTAGTTTGAAAGCACCAGTTCATTAAGGATATTAATTTTCTGATAACTACACATTTCAGCGTGACACGCCGCCGGAGCCGGTATCTGCAGGATTTAGCAATTATTAATGCGTGACAGTTTCAAATGCTAAGTGAATCAATTAAACAGCGGCATTCACAATTTGAGAAGAGATAACTGCTTCATAACTGCCTAAGACTACAATTTTCACATGACAAAAAAGAGCCATTGAGGCTCTTTCAAAACCTGACAGGTCAAGAAAGAAGTTCGGAACAAAAGCACCTTACAACCATCATCTTTCCTCTGTACTTGTCAGATCAACTTTGCTAGTGTCTCCCCAGAAATGGCATCCCGATGCCAGCTGCCACAAGGTGATTTTTCATGTCTTGTCAAAGAAATCTTTTATTCTATTTGCTCGGCATTAACATGCTACATTTATTGATCAAGGGTCTGTTCTGCAGCCGCAGCAGGGCACTGTGCTCTCATGCCTACGGGGCTTTGACGTCCTGGTGACATTCGAGCCCGAATAATGCACATACTAAATGGATTTAATGCAGAAATGTGTTTGGGCCTGACAGCTACATTAATAACAGCCCCTCACACTGATAAATATGCAATTGCTACTATTAAGAGTTACCCAATTATGGGGAAAATATTTCTCTACCTTATAAATAAATCCATCAAAAATAAAGTTTTAGCAATGGGACATTTTTTTTTTTTTGCAGGAATGCTTCTCCAGCTGCTAAAGTAGAGACAGGGGGGATTGAATGGCTTTCCTGCTGGCTGGTCCCCCTCCCCACCTGCCAATTGTCTTACTTTGTCTCAAGAACAGTATGCTGTGGTGTTTGGGGAGGATGTTTTGGGGGGTGGACCCAATCTCCTTTGGTGTTTTTCCCTTTCTTGGGTTTCCTTCTTTTTCATCAGAACTAGAGAGAGGAAAACAGAAGCATTAGCCAGAGAGATAAGAGAAACTAGGTTCTGGGAAAATTCAATTCAGGTAGTAAAAAGAAGGTTATTCTCTTCATGAAAGAACTTTTAGTAGATTCCTTCCTCATTTTAGAAGATAATTCCCTCCCCCCACTTAGCTGCAAGCACCCTCCCCCTCAACACCATCTCACATTCATTTGGTAAATATATATATATTTATATATGTGCCTGTTGTCTTCTCCATCAAAAGGCAAGCTTTGTGAGAAGGAAAATTTTTTTTTTCTTTGCATCCTAAGGGTTTAGCCCAGTGCCTGGCACATATACTAGGACCCTTGCTCACTAATTGATCAAATTATTACTCTAAAGATAAATAAAGGACCTCAGATGTCACCTAGTTCAAACCCTTCCTTTTTTAGATGAGGAAACTGAGGTCCAGCAATATTAACTGACTTGCCCAGGGTCACACAGGTAGTAAGTAAGTGAGGTCTTCTGACCAGAAGACAATGGTTTTTTCTATTTTATCATAAAGTGAATTTGTGCTGAAAGAGTTGGAAGGGAGTGAAGAAGAGAGGGGGAGATAGAATGAGGGAAGAGAGGACAGGGAAGAAAGGAAAGAAAGTACTTGACAAGGGAGACCTTTTATCAAAAAGCTTAGCCAAAAGAAATTGATCATTATTTTAAGCTTGTAATTAAATGTTCTGTATCTTCACTCCACCCCACAAAAAGCCAAATCATTTCCCATAATAAAGTTAATGAACAAGAGAAAGACTGGCTTCTAGATTACAAAAACAAATCACTTGTCTCTAGTTCTCTCCTCTATTAAAAATAAATAAAAATATGGTCCTATAACATCCATGCTCTCTGATGCCAAAATGGATTGCACTCAGCCACTTATGAGAGAGATGTTATATGACTTATACAGAAAAACCAGGATAAGAAAGAAAAGATAAATGATATCTAGTCTCTCTGGAAACATCTCCTTCACCTTTGGAAGAGTCTAGGATCTCAAAGTTCTTGACCTATTCCTGAAAGAGGAAAAGTCAGAATCAGGAATATAGCAAGTTTTATTCTCAAAATACTGAATTCTTCCTTGGAACTAGAGTAATTCACTCTGATCCTCTTACTGGATTTTCCATGCTGTCAGTGATTAAAAACGACAACAATTTCCCAATAAAATGACACTGGACTCTAGAAAAATATATCTCCCCTCTGCTTTTTTTTTTTACTAGAGAAGTAAGTTTGAAAGTAGCTACTTATCAACTAGAGGAGAGTAAAAATTTATATAAAAAAATAAGTTTCCTCTATAAACAAGTGGTTAAAGATATAACAGTTTTCAAAAGAAGAAACGTAAACTATTAACAGCAATATGAAAAAATGCTTCAAATCATTAATAAAATAAATGCAAATTAAGGCAATTCTGAGGATTTCACCTCATGTCCAAATTAGTAATGATTTTGTAAAAAGACAGAAATAATAGATGTTAGAGGGACAAGGGGAAGTCAGAGATGTTAATAAATTGTCAGTATGAATTGATTCAACAATTCTGGAAAACAATTTGGAATTATGGGAGAAAAGTCACTACTCTTTGACGAAAGTGATCCCATTATTGGCACCTCCCTCAAAAAAGCCAAAGAAAATTTTTAAAAGTCCTATATATATAACAAAATATCCAAAGCGGCATTTTTGTGGTAGCAAACAATGGGAAACAAAGTAGATGTCCATCACTTGGGGAACACCTGAAGAAATCATGGTTTATTGAGGTAGTAGAATATTACAGCATTGTAAGAACCAGTGAGTATGAGGAACATAGAAAAATGGGAAAATGTGTTTGAACTTATATAGAGTGAAGAAAACACAATAATAATAAGTGAGAGCTGGGGCGGCCAGGTAGCACAGCGAGTAAGAGCACCGGCTCCAGTGTTGAGAAGACCTGAAGATCGAATCCTGGGCTCAGACACTTAGCACCCACACAGAAACACCTGGCCGTGTAACCTTGAGCAAGTTACTTAACCCCAATTGCTTAGGGGCGGCCAGGTGGCTCAGTGAATAAGAGCACCGGCTCCAGTGTCGGGATGACCTGGATCAAATCCAGGCTCAGATACTCAGCACCACACCCAGAAATAACTGGCCTTGTAACCTTGAGCAAGTTACTTAACCCCGATTGCTTAAAAAAAATAATAATAATAATAAGTGAGAGCTGATATTTATGTAGCACTGTAAGGTTTGCAAATTGCTACATCACAGAATAAAGAGAAGATACACGACCACAATAACATAAACACAATACTAAAAGACATCTGTGCTCATATTAACTGCCATTAACAACCTTGGTCTCAAACAACAAATTATGACACACATTCCCCTCCTTTTGGTAAAAGTAACAAAAACAAAAATATTCCATATACTATTATTAGAAGCCATCAATAAGGGGCAGCCAGGTAGCACAGCGAGTAAGAGCACCGGCCCCAGTGTTGGGATGACCTGGGGATTGAATCTGGGCTCAGACACTTAGCATCCACCCAGAAACACCTGGCCATGTAACCTTGAGCAAGTTACTTAACCACAATTGCTTTTAAAAAAAAGAAGCCATCAATATGTCCATCAATTTTGCTTAAACTATTTCTCTTTTTCATACCAGAGGTTCAGTTGGGTATGTGGGTGTGGTATACTGAGAAATGTCTAAGGAATAAAAAATTAAAAGGCAATAATAAAACATTTTTAAAGCAAGAAAAAAGAGTCAACTTTAAAGAAAAAAAACTTATTTACAAAGCCCTCTTATCAGAGTGGGAAAGGACCTCAGAGGCCAGAGGCCATCTAGTTCAACTTGTACCTGTTTCCTTTATAGTATCCCTAGCAAGTGGGAGAGTGGGAGGGAAAACTTATCAATAATGTTGTACAGAAATCAAACATGAAAATGCCCCTAGAAGTACTTATAGAAATATATGCATATATGTGTATATATTTTATATATATGATCACAGGATTTAGACCCATTTAGACCCTTGAGAGATAGCCTAGTCCAGCCTCCTCATTTCGTAGAGAAGGAAACTGAAACCAAGGTTAAGGAGTTTTCCTAAGATTACACAGGTAATAGCAGAACCAGGATTCAAACCAAGGAATTCTACATCCTAGTCCAGTGTTCTATTCATTATACTCCCCCGCCCCCGATTTGGGTTAAAGTTTCTCCAAGTCTTCCTCCATGGTTCATGAAGTAAAAAAAGCCTGAAAAGGCTAACCTTTTCAGTAGACTCTATTGTTTCTCATACAACATACTCCTTTCCACAAAAGCCCTTTCTTCAGACACCTAGAAATTATATAGAATTATATTCCCTTGGACATGGGACCTCAACCTAAGAAAGTAGTCGGATAGGAAGAAAAGAGCAGAGGTAACCTGAGACTCTGAAAGGAGAGAACCAAAGAAACCAATGTAATTTGAAGATGAGGAGAAGTAGCATATGAGGAGGGTGATATATGGACTACCCTTAGAATAGCTGGATAGGGCTTCAATACTTCAAGAATCTATGGTTTCGTTGGTGGGTAGGCACCCTCCACAAGTCAGGAGATGGTTTTCAAGAAGAACTGTGGCCAAAAAGCTTCATCACTTTGTGTAAGGGGCCTTGGATACTTGGTTAGGCTAGCCAGAAGGCACAGCCGTCCATCATCAGACCACTTTCCTTGGCTCCTGCAGGGTCAATTGAGAAATTTTCCTTTTTCATGAGAATTAACAATGGAAAACATTAGAAGGAAGACTGAAGAGAGGAAATAGAAGTAAAAGGGTCTAAATGAGTCATTAAATATTCCCCAATACATCATCTACTTTAGAGACTAATGCCATATCCTATTAGCACCTGAATATTCTGGAGTGGTTAATTAATTTCTTGGAATAAAACTAGATTTATTCAAGTTAATTTTTAAGACTCCTACTTTTTCTTCCCAGGATGATGCTCAGACATTCAAATGGGGCAAAGCAGTGTTTCCCACCCTGATGTCTTCTCCAAACACTATGAGGAGACTCTGGTCACCTCATAATTCTGGCCTTTCCCCTAGTAAGACTGAACATTTAAAAGGTAGAATAAACTTATTACCACTTTTCAAGGGCAGATATTGCAGCATAAAAATAAAACAAAACTGTGCCATCTTTTGCATACAAGGTTCTACTACAAAAAGTAACTATATTACTGAGTCACTGTCAGAAGTACTTATGTTCCATATTGTTCTTCCTAGAGGGGTGAAGATATCAAAGGCAATGATAAAACCCAAGACTGCCCCCCATATAAAAGGTGACTAAGAGAACCACGATAACTACTATCCCATATACTTTTCCATTCACATGAAACTTTTACAAGAATACTCTAAATATCTGGCAGCAAGTGGTTCTACTGGTAGAGAGAGCACTGGGTCTGAAGTCAATAAGACCTGAGTTCAAATCCAGCCTCAGAAATCTGCTTATTGTATGACCCTGGGCAAGTCATTTAACCTCCATTTGCTTCAAATGGGTATAACAATAACAACTACCTCCCAGGACTGTTGTGAGGGTCAGATGAGAGAATATTTATAACATACTTAGCACAGTACCCTAGCACATAGTAGGTGATACATGAATGTTAGCTATGAGCTATATATACAAGACTATCTTTGATGTGATTGTCAAAGGGGAATGAGCAGGTTCTCACAAGCAATATTCCACAGCAGACTATATCTTTACCATCACACAGTTAAAAGATGAAGAGAATACAATTCCCCACTCTACTTATAGTTTGCTAGCTAAAAGGAAGTCTTTTATTTGCTAAAACAAACCACCATCTTAAAGACTCTCACTAAGTATGGTAGCTCCCCGGCAGAAGTCAAAAAGAATACAGAATCCCTCAAAAAGATAACAATAGAGATCACTTTGTTCAATCATCCTCCAGTCATAAAAGAAAGAGATGCATTCTCAATGAAGATATTTGCCAGCATCACAGAGAAAACCCAGTCCAATGGGTTTTGATGAAGGGTTCTCCATAGATAATGAGGTCCTCCAGGTATGCCAGTTTGTGGATGACACTATAATCAATATATCAACCTTGGAATATTGTAGTAGAGCCACGTACATAAGATCTATAGTCAATCAAAAGAGTTTCAACAGGAAAAAAAAAACATACTGATGAAAGCAGACTATGGCATCCAACAGGATGGGCAACTAGTAGACCTCATCTGTAAGAGTATGAATATATATATATATATATACACACATATACAGGGGTAGATAGATATAATAGGTAGGTAGATAGACAGACAGATAGACAGACAGACAGACAGACAGACAGACAGACAGATAGATAGATAGATAGATAGATAGATAGATAGATAGATAGATAGATAGATAGATCTTAGATTAAGAGTTTTTCACCCTTTGTATCATGGAATCCTGTGGCAAATTGGTGAAGCCTATAGACCCTTCTAAAAATAATATTTCTTAATAATTAAAGGAAATGCTAACTTTCAGTTAGATATTAATAAAAAATAAAGTTGTAATTTTCTCATCTAAATTCATGGACCCCTTGAGGATCCCAGGTGAAGAACTCAGGTCTTAGATTGACACTACAGATGAACAATGAGGAGAGCCCAAAGCTGAAGAGAAGGAGAATTAAGTGGATTGCCTTTGAGAAATTGCAACACTCTTAAACATTCTCTTGCTTCTCCCTATTACAAAGGCTTAGCTTCAATGAGCCAGCATTCTTACAGTATTAGTGTATGACTGTGAGTAATGGAAACACTAGAGTCACGAAAGAATTGAAATTAAGCACCACTCAAAGAGTAATAGAGAACTT
This sequence comes from Petaurus breviceps papuanus, assembly GCF_028583685.1. Taxonomy (NCBI): domain Eukaryota; kingdom Metazoa; phylum Chordata; class Mammalia; order Diprotodontia; family Petauridae; genus Petaurus; species Petaurus breviceps. The sequence continues at coordinate 2,479,920 of NW_027187339.1, read as the reverse complement.
CATGATGGGTGGAAGGAGGCTGCAATATATTATAAACAATGAATTAAAAATATAAAAGATGCTATCAAGAAACATCTGGTAAAAAAAAAAAAAGGTGGTTTTGTCACGTCATGGGGCAAAGATGAAGATGACCAATGAATAACTCACGTAGGACAATGCCATTCTTGCCAAGTCAGGAGAAAGAGAAGAACCACCGCAATAAACTGGGCATACCACTATAGCCCACTTAGAGGAAGTCATGGACAAGAATCAGAGGGAGCAGCCACCGAGGGCCTATTTTAGTGAAGGAAATATTCACCTCCATGAGATCTCAGCTGTATTTGAGTACTGAAGGGTCAGATTGTGTTGAATCAGTCTCTCTCTCTCTCTCTCTCTCTCTCTCTCTCTCTCTCTCTCTCTCTCTCTCTCTCTCTCTCTCTCTCTCTCCTGATTAATCAGAGGAAAGGATAAATCGTGTGAGGTACAAAATTTTTCTTTCTCTCTGAAAAATTAAGTGACCCATACAGAATCCTACCTCATGATCTAATCAACTGAGTAAGACTCCAGCATCTGTAAACTATTATATGGAGGATGAGAATAAGATGCTTTATGGGAAAAGAAACAGTGAAATTAGACTGTTCTGCCCCCATATGCTACCCAACTCTGAAGACCAGAGGGCATAGTATTATTAAGACATCTCCATAACAAGGATGTCCATAAATAATGGACAGGACACACCCAGAGCCTCACCCTCAACCTAGTCCAAATCTGGAAGAACAGTGAGCAAGCTCCTGCCTGAGAGGCCTTCTCTTCATACAGTTTTCCACCCAGCGCATTTATCAGAGTGATGCTAAATAAGATGCGACTGCAAATAATTTAATTTTTTAAACGTAAGCTTCCTATTGCCATCGATCAATTAAACTCTCTCACTTTTATTGCCAGATTGACGCAGGCATATTTATCACTGTTTACCATGGGAGCTCAGCTCTGCCTGCTGCATTCAACAAAGCCTAAACAGGCAAGCCACAAAAACCAACTAGCGCTCTTGGGACCAGAGAATAAGGCTATTAGGAATAGCCTTTACCCTTCCCAATCTGGGGAGATGGGACCCCCCCCCACCCCCCACCAAAGTCAAGCTGAGCCATTAACAAATTTCCTTCATGGAGAGAAGTTCAAGAATGAGAAACAGATCAAGGAGAGCTATTTCTCTCATTATAATTATAATCACAAAAAGCTGTGTGGTAATAGTGGAGAGACGATCAACCTTGGAGTAAGGAAGACCTGTGGTCAAGTCTTGGAATTACAGACAAGTCCCCTAACCTCTCAAGCTGCTCTCAGACTATATGTTACAATTATCGGTCCTTATCAGTTGGAGCAAATATCTCCCCCAGGACTTCCTTACACTGATATAATCACAGATGGGGGCAGGGGATAATTTATAAGTTACAAAGAACTTTCCTCAAAATAATTCAGTGAGTTGGGTGAGGTATCATAGTTGTTTTACAGATGAATGAACTAGTACAAATAGTAGGTAGAATGGTTTGCCCAGGATGATTTTTGACTGTCAGAGCCAGGGCTTGATGTCAGGTCTCTTGATTCTAGGACCATGTCTCTTTCTACTCATGTGAGCTTTTAATTATTAGAAGAGCAGAAGTAAATAGTAAACTTTGTAAATTATCTGGGATATCATGGGAAGAGATGAGGAAAACCAAGCACAGTCAAATCAGTGATGCATTAAAGTCCAAGGGGCAAGATTTTCCTCTCAGTGGAGGCCTCTTGCTGATAATAACTCATACCCTAAGGTCATGTTTACCAAATTAATTTGGCCATGGAATATTTAAGAGATTGGAATTGTTTAACATGGGAGAAAATCATAAATATTAGAATACCTCCTTGGTTAAAAGGGGAGATTGGGGAAAATCTTGACACAAAAATAAACTGAACCTATTTTCATACTGATAAATTTTCAAGTGTAATAAATATTTTTGATACAATTTCATATTTAATATTTTAGAGAAGAGACTATGAATAAACAATTTTGCTCATATAAAATTAAAAAGGTTTTGCACAAGCAAAACTAGTGTAGCTAAAATTAGAAGGGAAACAAGTAACAGAAAAATCTTCACATCAAGTTTCTCTTATAAAGGTCTCATGCAGGGTGTTTCAAAAGTCTTGGTGCAAGGCTAAGCTATTAATGCTCAGAACTGCACGAAGACTTGTGGGATACCCTGTATAAGATATATAAAAAATTGATTCAAAGTATAACACTAAGAGCCATTCCCCAATAGATAAAATGGACAGAGGATATTCATAAGCAGCTTTCAAAGGAAGAAATCCAACTATCAATAACTATATGAAAAAATGCTCCAAATCCAAAATAGAGAAATGCAAACTACAGAACTTCTGATATTCCACCTCATATCCATCAGAATTATGAAGATAACTATAGAGGAAAATGGCAAATGGTGAAAGATCATGACAGGGGAAGGTGTAGAAAAATAGTCACATAAATGCACTGTTGTTGGAGCTATGAATTAGCCCAACCATTATGGAAAACAGTTTAGAACTATACTCAAGAAGTCACTACACTCTTCATACCCTTTGACCCAGCAATAATACCACTGCTAGGCCTATTGCCCAAAGCGATCAAACAATAAGAAAAAAGACTTATATGTGCAAAACTATTTATGGCAGTTCTTCCCAGGGTGTCCAAAAAGAAAGGAAACTAAGAGGATGTTCTCTGATTGAGGAATCACTAAACAAATTACAGTGTATGAATGTAATGGAAAATTATTATGCTTTAAGGTATGATGAAATGAAGAGTTTCAGAAGAAACCAGGAAGGCCTCTTTGAACAAATGCAGAAAGAAGTACGCAGAGCTAGGAGACCAATATATATATAATGACAACAACATTTTAAAGCAAAACAACCTTGAAAGGCTTCTAAAACTCTGATCAATGCAATAAGGAACCATGGTGCCGGAGGACTAAAGAGGAAATGTGCCCTACCTGCCTTTTGCCAAAGAAGTGATAGACTTAAAATGCAGAATGGGATATAAGTTGTTTTTGACAATGACGATTTTGATCATTTCGACAATGACGATTAGTTTTGCTGAACTATGCATGTGTTATGTCTTCCTTAGTTCCATACCTAAAGTTGAATCATGTTAATTTCCCAAGGGACTAAATGAATTAAAGTCAAAGAAACAAGTGAATCCAGGAATTGTCGTCAGCTTCAGCTCCAAGAGGTGACCATTAAATGACTGTACACTGATATTCTACAGGACTCCCAGCTGGAAATTACTTCTGGAGTTAATCCAGAAAATAATCCTTCCCATGGATTTGGTGTTCATGTTTATTACTCAGCCCTTTCCCCCTCCCTAGCCTTGTTAAGTCAAACAAAGGCAAAA
>NW_027187339.1:2444901-2476522 GCF_028583685.1 Petaurus breviceps papuanus | reverse complement strand
CCACCTCACATAAGCCTAAAAGCCCCAGAGGTCAGAGAACACAGGATACTTGGAGTTGTGAGGTCAAGAATCTGGCTGATGCCCTGAACATAGGAATATTTTTCTGACCATCCTCAAATCAGGAAGCATCTAATGAATTATGGTCACATATGATCAGTACAAGTCAACCTAAGATATATATCACTCTACTCTCTTCCTGCATACCTGGACTAGAATCCAACTTTACTTATTTTAAAGTTAATATTTCTTGATTGTTTCAACTCTGTACTATATGCTGCTTATATGTTTTTCTTAGTTCCCCCAACAATAATCCCACAACTCTATATATCACCTCTTCAAGGCCAACAACTGTATAGCTAAGCTATGGCAAGCTACTCAAAGCTGAGCCATATTGGACCAGAATTATTGACAAAGATAGAGGTACATCTTGGATTGGGGGACTTAAGAAAGAAGAGTGGGTTTTATTTCTGGTAATAAGACTGTCCACTATCGTGGAATTGTCTAGCAACTTCTATTTGGGGGGGAAAGGATGGAGAAGATAGTGCATTTATTAAGCACTTACTCTGTGTCAGACACACAGAGGCACTGGGAATATAAATGTAAATATTTTATATAATTTTATGTAAATAAAACCACACAAGGAGCTTCCTTCCAAACAGGCAGCACACATAAAGGAATTAGGAGGCAGGAAAGGGTACCCACAAAGGGGAAAGAAAGCAGATGAGAAGGAAGAGAAGACTAGAGAATGAGTCCAGACATGAGTGAGGTACAGTATAGCTGCGGTCTTTCCTAAAACAATACTCTCAGGGAGGGAGTCACCAATCAGCAAAGTTGGACCTCAAGATGGAGTTTTCTCCAGGGTGCCAAATCAGATCTTAGTGAGCCTCTAGAGTCTGGGAAGGTCCCATCTACACAGATAAGAATCCTAGACATACTCTCTTGTCTGCATGTGGCTTAACTTTCCAGTCAGTGGCTTTCTGTTAAAAGAATATGGGCATATGAAGGCAACCAAGAACAAAGGAGAAATCTCTCCCTCAAAGGGAGAGGTACATAGAGAAATAGGATGATACGCAAAGTGTCTAAAATTTATTTATTTCATCCAATCTTCACAACAACTTTACGAAATAGATATTCTAGGTATAATTATTCCCATTTTTATAGAGGATGAAACCGGGGCTCAAAAATAATAAATGGCTACCTTGCCCAAGGTCATACAGCTTGTGAATGTTAAGGTTGGATTCAAAACAAAGGGAGACATTCTTTCCACTATACCTTAACACATTTCAGGGAGATCCAGAGGAGTCCCTTTCCATGATTTGCCCTGAGGAGGGGCTGCAGTGGGATGCTCCCAAACCATCGCAATCCTAAAGGTAAAAGGGAAAATCTATATGCCAATTCATTCAGGATAACTATGTCTTAGACTCCAGTCAGAAAACCAGGAATGTCTATTTGATGTCAGTTCACATCTGAGATGTCAATCTCAATGAAAGGTGACATTTGTAAGAAGGGTTCATAAGATGTGAGACACTCCCCCTGACTTTGGAGGTCCCAGACATCTAGCATCCCTGGCTCGAGCAATAATTCCAGTAATGACTAGAACTTAGGCTACTGTAGGTTCCTCTGAGCTGGGGAAGCCCAAGAGGCATCAAGACTGGTTTTAGCTATCATCACTTCATTTAAGGGAAGATGGAAGGTATTCATAAAGAACACCAAGGCTTGCTTGAGATCTTTATCTAGATGAGAATGGAAGAATTGCCTAAAAATCATCAAGAGAGATTACCTGCCTGGCACATCCCTTCCATAGGTATAAATTTACTCATTAAATGAGGTAAACACCAAGACCTCTTCCTCTTACTATTTGTGTGACCTTGGGCAAATTATATAACCTTCTTGGTTTTCAGTTTCCTTATCTGTATAATGAGAGGATTAGGTTAGGTGATCTGTGGTGTCCCTTGCAACATTATAACTGCTAACCCACAATCCTAATGACAGTATGTTTATGGGAACATTTTTAAAGAGTTAATAACTTTCCTGGTTGCTATCAATGGTATCTTTTTTTGTTGTTCCAAAAAGGACCTAAGCTGTATCCCCAGCCAACGAGCATAATTACCACTCCTTTCACATATTTTTAAGATAATTTGACTAGACTTCAACGATCACAGATCTACATCAAGTCAGACCTATTGAGAGTCTATAAGCGACTAATAATTAAGGCCTGCAGATGTGAAGAAGAATTGGGATTGGGAATGAGGGAAAATGAATAATTTCCTTTTCCCAATGTCCTGGAGTTAGATTTAGAGACCATCAACTCTAATCCTAGAGCACAGCAAAAAGATATCAATTTCCTACATAGACTTCCCAGACAGATTATTTTGGGTAGGGTTCCATCATGTAGTACCGAATTCTAGAGAAGGTTTCAAAGAAGATACCACTGCCAGTCACCCACAACCAAATACTCAGAGCAAGAAAATCAGGAATTAAATAGGATCTATATTATTATACTACACACTTGCAGCAAGTTCATGCCAATGACGGAATGTGCCAAGAATAACAATGTGTTCTGTCCTTTGAAGCTTACTCTTTCAAGTGGCCTAAGAATTCTCCCCACATTTATGCCTTCATACACAAGAAATGTCAGCCCTGGTGAATTGAGAGCAACATCTGCAAAGTGGAATCTGGGCCACCCAGCAAGTGTTCAGACAGGGAACAAGAGGAAAGGAGATGACAGAGAGACAAACTAAAGACAAAGGACTTCTTGCAGGAACCTGGATACTGTATCCAATTAGATCTAACATACATCCCAGCACAAAGACCCTCTAAGCTTTAAATGACAGATACCAAGGGCCATTCGTCATCACTGGCCAACAGAATGGCCAAAGATCATGTGGGCTAGGATTAGCAATGACTTGTAAAATTCACCAAATCCTTCACATTTCATCCCTTCAGTCATTAAGTTTCCCTGAATTTCTATGACAGAAATGGAATCAACCTGCCCCCACACAGGTGGCATCAACAGGCAAAATGAGTTATGAAAAATGTAGGCTTGTTGACAAAATTAAGGGCAGTAGTATTATTTGCCTGACCAGAAGAGATACGTTCCAGAAGATCAAATGTTCAAGTTAGTTAGAAGGGAGGAGTCCATAAAAAGGAGATACTGTCAGCACCCTGGCCAGAGGCAGCCCTGAAGCTAAGAGTTGTGAACTACATCAGCATTAAGGCATTTTTTGCCTGAACTATATGACTGCTATTATGACAGAGGTGGCATTTAGTGGCATCATTAATAATGAAGAAGGGTAGACCTTAATGCTGGCAGCAATTGACTGTCTGATACTATGAAGACTTGTATTCATTGTTGATCTGTAGTAATTTGGGTTGCTTTTGGAGAATAACTCAAACCTGGGTAAGCCCCTGAAAATAAGGAAGATCATGTTGGGAGCCCTCTGTAATATAAGTATGTCTTTATCTTTTCCTCCTGGTGTAATCGCCTTTGAGAATATGGCCAAGGGAACCACAGAGACCAGCATTTTCTCTCCCCATTAGACATCTTATGCCATCTGGCTATATTTGGCAACCTCATATTAACAGGGCCTTCTAGCTTTAGGCAGTTCTGGGATAGCAAGGCCATCCTGAGATAGCCTAGGACTGCAACTTTGATATAGACACATATCTGAGACACTGAACCCTTGACCTTGGGGGCTGTTTAAGAGTCCTAGCTATAACACATGAAGAGAAAAAACCAGAACCTTCTCCCACATTTTTTTCTTTTAACTGCATATTCCCATGCAAAAGTATACAAATACTTTCCATTTCACTCTCCATCCTTTGAAATACAGACTTTTTTCTGATCTCTTTGTTGCTGCCTCTTCTGTACAACATAGTTTTCCAGGAATCCCAATTCCCCGATAGAAACTGGGAAGGTTCTGGTGAGGGAAAGGAGGTAGGAGAGACCCTCTTCCCAAAGTACTGAAATAAACTCTAAGCCCATCACCTCTGACCCTAAAATTTCCTCAACTCCCTGGAGACATCAAGTTCACAAAAAACCGGACAACTTTTTAACCTGTTAGGAAGGTAAGACACAGCCCTGCCCCTAGGAGACTAAGTCCTTATTGTTTAAGATGGCATTTTATTCTACTCTTCCTATGGCCAATTCAACTTCAAACCCCACAACACACACACACACACACACACACACACACACACACACACACATTATAACACATCATGGAAGGAAGAAATAAACCCAAATAATAGCTAGAATTCTAAACCTGGCAAAAGTTATACATACTGGCTGTGAAAAGAATTACCTCCCCCCCATCCTCCCAAATTCCACCTGATGCCAACAATGTATGAATTCTGGTTAAACACCATCTGGGAGAAATCAATATCACAAATATTTAAGGTCACAATTTATAACGAGGCAAGGAAAGGAAACACGCGCACACAAAAGCACACACCTGCTTGTGACTTGGAAAATGTAATAGGGAGGGAGGGGTTGAAAAACACACACACAGCCGCCCAGAAGACCCTGCTGGCCTGATTTCACTCTTTCTCTAGGCATGATCTTTGGATCCACACACATCTCAACAAGACAGGAAAATAACGGGAAAATGACAATGCCCTCTCTTGCAGGAACACAAATAACTTGCTACCTCTTCCCCTTGAACAAAAAGCAATCAGAGGGATAATTTAAAACAGTCAAACCTTTGGGGCTTCAATTTCACATATCTTGGGAGACCCTATTAAGGATGAAAGGAATCCATGTATGGGGCCTGCAATGCTTAACTTTGAGCTCTGTGCTGTTATACACTTGGAAGATGGGGCTCACCTGGCCGTAATTTGTCACATGAAGGTTACATACCTCAGCAAGTTGAAGCTCAGATCAAGCCTCTTTGCAACATGGCCAAAGTCCCTGCCGAGGTGCTCTGGAATTTCTCTGCAGTCCTGACCAATGTAGGACACCTGGAAATTAAATAGAACAGAAACAATGTGGCCAACGGAAATCGCCCAGCTGTTCACAGCCCTGACTCATTGATCCATTGATTGCTTCCGCAACTTGAAAAGAGTACTATGGCACACACAAAACCACCACATTTGCAACTCACTCTCTTGATCACATCATTTTGGGGCTTTCAATGAAGTCAACAGAAAGAAGCACTTTCCTGATATAGTTAATATAATGGGGGCTAATCCATAGCACAAAGTAAATTTGTCTGAAATTGGCCGGATTCAGGCATCCAAAAGAAACCCCAAAGTCTTGGCATGTTGATAATAAGAACCAGCAGTCATACCTCATAGTTGAGTCTTTTCTCCATCCCCCCTACCATGCACCCTATTTATTACATACATTGCCTCATAAAAGATATTGCATGTGCTGTTACCAGGGTAGGGCTGGCAGGGACCTGGAAAAAAATAGGTTCAGCCCCCTAGCCTTACCACCTTTTCCCATCCCTTCCTTTCCAACCCTCCCTCCCCCACAACCCAAAGAAAAAGTAACACGAAATGGAGAGAAAGTGCCAGAAACAGCTGGTCTTGGAAAAATCCCTGAACTTGGATCTTGCCTCTAACACAGACTAGTTATGAGATCATGGCACAAGTGAAGACATCACCTGCGATGCCATTGGTCCTCTCTGAAAATGAAGGATGAACAACAAAACGACGGGCAAGTTACTTAACCTCCCAGTGTCCCCTGGCACTAAGTTACATAGGACTGTAGATTTATAGCTGGAAATTATCTTAGAAGTCACTGAGTCTAACACCCTCATTATGTACATAAGGAAACTGAGGAACAGAGATTTTAAGTGACTTGCCCCAGCATCACAAGCTAATAAGTATCTGAGGCAGGATTTGAACTCAGGTCTTCCTGACTACCTGTCCAGTACCCAATACACTCCAGTTTCCAAACTAGGTATTTCCCTACACTAGGTGAAAACACAGGCCCAGCCTATGAAAGGGAGACGGCAGGTCTGTGACCACAGCAAATAAGCCTATCTCCTCCTCCAACAAGCCTCCCTACAACCTTGTTCTACAAAGATCATTCTATGCCCTTTTCATCCACATCCTCACCTTATGAGTTTGCCCTTAATTAACAACCTGTTGACAGATTTTGTTCTTGAAGCATGTATCATTTGCCCAATCTGCCACTTACACCTCAGACATTTAAGAACTGTGAGATCTTGGGTAAGACAATCACTACTCTAAGCCTGTCTCCTCATCTATAAAATGGTCCTAACACTACCTATCTAATAAGGTTGTTTTGAGGGTCTAATGAAATAATGCAGCTGAAGTACTTTGCAAGTACAAAGACCAATATAAAAGTTGGGTATATTAAGTGAGGAGAAACTTCCTGAGGGTAAGAACCCAGTATCTACAGTATAATGGTTAGAGCACTGGACTTAAGAGTCAGAAAGGAATGGGTTCAAATGCTGCCTCAGATACTTACTACCAGTGTGTCCCTGGGCAAGTAACTTAACCTCTGTTTCATTTTCTTTATCTGTAAAACAAGGGGATGGGACTCATTGGCCTCTGGGGTGTGATATGATGGTGATGTGATCCTTTCCCTTCTCCAGAGAGTAATGATGGAGTTCGGTATACAACAAGCAGGGCCTCATTCTACGTATCAAAGAGAAAAATAGAAAACTGTGAGGGGCCCCCAGTCAGGAAATACAACCTAACTAAACCCACCTGGCTTTTCCTCCACACTGATAGCATGCTTCAGCTGCCTGGCTTCTGTCTCCTCAAGCTTCCTACTTACAGAGATAGGGCAACTGTGAGATTATTGGAGAAAGAGACCCAGAAGGGCCAAACAGGGCACTGATGAGCCTGATTTATCCCTGTTGAAGCCCAAGGCAACCTTGAAGCTCACCCACCCCAAGCTCCTCATCTTACAGATGAGAAACAGAAGTGAAATCATTTTACTAAGGTCACACAGTGAGCAAATGATTGGCCTAGAACTTGAACCCAGGGCTCCAGGCTCCAGGTGCAGTGATCCCTCCACTTCACCATCTTACACAAGCAGTATCAGCCAACCTTGGACCAAGCTATAGGGGGAAGCAAAGTCTGGTTTCTCTTCAGCAGCCCAAGCATCTTCCTTCTGTCGCCTCATGCCCTCTTGCTCTCCTCCCCTTCATCAAAAACTTGCTTTCAGGACAAGATCTGATATAAATTTTTTTATCCTCAATTTGAATATGTCGTCATTTCACCTCCAAGGTTATTAAACACTCCCAGTTTTGTTTCTAATCGCATAATTAAAGGTATCCCTCTGCCCTGGGGAATTTTAAGCATCACTTATGGATGGTACTTGAGGGAGGGGAGACAGTGGCCCATACAGTTTGGGAAACACAATGGATTTGAAGCCAAAGGGCAAAGTTCAAATCCTACCTTTCTCCTAAGATTTATATGACCTTTCTTAACCTCTTTAAGGCAGTTTCCTCATTTGTAAAATGAAGAAATTGAACTGAAAGATCTCAATGATACCTTCTAAATCTAGGAGCCTATAAGATCACACTACCATATATATATATATATATATATAAAGCTAGCCCCACGAGTCAGTAACCTACTAAGGAGAAACCCATCTTTTCATAGGATTCCCCATACTATGAATGCCTTAAGCAGAGAAGGTATCACCTAGTTGTAAACTGGCCCTTGATGATCTGGGGCTTTAAACTTCCAAAGAAGGCAGAAATAGCAAAGATCTCTCATATCCTCAGAAGTATTTTTTGCTCCACAAGGCATCACATTGGTATCTCAGCTGTTATCTGCAGAAACCATCCCCATCTTTACAAATCACCCTTTGGCCTCCTCCTGTCTTGCAGTGATTGCAAGCAAATAATACAGCAACCCACCCCCTTTCATTCAGACTCTAGTAACTTGAAGCAAAAAAGGAAAGGAAGAGGAGGAGGGATGGAGGGCTGAAAAATAGCTAACACCAGTGAAATCATTTTGGCTTAGAAATCCACTTTCTGGAAAATAAGGAGCTCCAAGTTCAATCTAGCAAGCTCTCCCCTCTTCTACATAAGATCCATTCTTCATCACAACTTCTGCCATCAGTTGTATTCACAGACAGATGGAAAGTCTCTTCATACGGGAAGGAAAGATGGCTTCAGCATGAGCATCAAAGTCCCCTGGGATAGCCACTCAACTAGCAATTTCTTCTTCCTTTCACAGGCTCCCATTAGCCTGCCCAGCCAGCCCTCACCTTGCAAACTTGTTGGGCAGCAAAGGAGCAAGTTTCACAGATGGGAAAATAGATGGAATGTTTCTAGTCATCCTCTTTGAGAACTGGAAAGGAGCCTAGAGGTCTTCAAGTCAATTCCCCTCATTTTAACAATGAGGAAACAGGCTCAGAAAGGTGAGATTTGCCCAAGGTGACACAGGTTAACTAGTGGTAAAACCAGAGCAAGAATCTATTTCTCCCAAGCCAGTGTCCTATCAAGATTTGGGAAATATTATCATCCTGAAAGGCAAAAGCAGGAAGGAAGCAGACCCGGGAGAAAGAAGAGCATATATGTGCTAACTTTTCTTTGTATAAGAATCCTCATTGGGAAAAAGAACCAAAGGGTAACTCCACAGAAATGAAATCTCCATCAAAAACTACCATAATGGGACAGTTAAGTCATGCTCAAATACCCACCAAGCATTTTATAGGTGTGTTTTATTAGCTAGTTCTTAGAATGTCCTAACAATTATATGATTTAGAGCACAAGACAACTTTAGGAAACAGGTCAGCCTGCTCATTTTACATATAATGACACTGGATGAAGCTTACAAAGGTGAAATGATTTCCCAAAGGTCACTCAGATAAGCAACAGATAAGCCAGGATTCAAGGTCAGGACACCTGGCTCTAAATCTAATGCTGTCTCACTACACTAAAATTGCAATTCATTCCCATTCTACAGAACAGAAGGGGAAGAGTAAGGCTGAAGATGGCACAAAAATCTGGTACACCAGATCTAACCTTCCTTCTTAACTCTGGCCCTATTGCTACTGGGTGGTGTCAGGATTTTCTTTCAGACTATGCTCCTTTTTTCCTCCTTCCATAAAAATAGAAAAAGTAAAATATTTACCCAACTTTGAGTGTCTGTGAAATACAGATTAGAAACACAGAGGCTGGCATTTCCCAAATAATTCATAAAGGATCTGCAATTGCAAAAAAAAAAAATAATCCTCCTAGGGTATATGGGATGGCAAACTCCCTCTCCAATTGGTTTGTGGATTGCAATGCCTTGCTTACTGGGGTTCAAGGAAATGGTGGAAATTACTGACTGTAAAATCCAGAAGAGACCTATGAAGCCAAGAGGCTGGAATGGCTCAGTTACCCAGAAAGGTAAAAGAATGAATAATAACAGAGGCTTTCAATCAAACATGAATGAGTTGATTCAGAGGCATCCAGAAAAGGATAGATTGAGCAACCAGAGACAATCTGGTCAGGGAAGACTTGAAAACAGAGAACAATGGTTAAGGCAGCCAGGAAATAGTCGTGGAAGAGGAAGACTAAATCAGGGAGGTCTCTGGGAAAAGGAAAATCCACTTGAGATGTCCGACAGCTTTCTGGTACAGTCCAGCCTGAACTCAAGCATCAAGCTTGAAAGAACTCCAACTGAATCTTGCTTCTTTGGTGATTTGGAAGACTAAAAAAGAAAAAAAATAAATCACTCTAGGAGGGGTAGGTTAGCAAGTAGAAACAAGGGTGAACCTAGGGACTGAAAGGATCCCTTGAAACAAAAGTGGGTAATAAGTCATGTAAGTATTAGGGGCAGCTAAGTGGCACAGTGGCTAGAGTGCCAGCACTGGAGTCATAATGATCCAGGTCCAAATCCAGCCTCAGATACTTCCTAGTTCTTTGACTCTGGGCAAGTCACCTAATCCTGGTTTGTTTCAGTTCCCTCTCTGTTAAATGAACTGGAGAAGGAAATGGCAAACCACTCCAGTAGCTTTGCCAAGAAAACTCCAAATGGGGTCACGGGGAGTCAGACATGACTGAAATGACTCAACAACAATAAAATATTATTTATTATCTCCACTTTACAGTTCATCAGTCTCAGATCAGAGAATGATATGATCTGCTCACCATTACAAGGCAAAGTCAGAACTTTACCAAGGGTTTCAGATGCTAACCCAAGTTGAAATGAAGCAAGCTGTGCCCTTATAATTTATCTACATAACCTTGCCATGAACCTGCTCCTTGAACACAAGGTGAATTTGGGTGAATTCACTCCTAAGAGATAATGTTACACATAGGTGTTCCACCAATTGATGTGGATGGCAGGGGTGAGGGTTGAATTTGGAGGGAGGTATAGTCAAGAGGACCTGTGTTCAAATCCAACCCCAGATACTCATAAGCAGTATAATGCTCATATTTCTTCCAGTTTCTCATCTGTAAAATGAAAAAGTTGGACTCCAGGACCTCTGAGGTTCTTTTCAGTTCTAAATCTACAATCCTATAATATCACAGTCAGGTGGTAACAAAGTTATTGCAAAATAACCATTTATGCCAGGTATGGCTATGTTATCCTTTGTAATAATAACAATAACAATAGCTTACATGTATGTAACACTTTACAATTTGTAAAGTCCAGCAACCCTGCAGGATTGAATAGAATAGTATTATTTCCCCCTTCCCACCCTACCCTTTATAGTTTAGAAAATGGTCTCAGAGAGCTAAATGACCGGTACCCAGTGACATGGAAGGGCCAACACTTGAATGCAGGCCTTCTAACTCCAACTTTTCCACCCTTGTTCTCTTGAGTAGCAGCAAGAAGCTTTCTGAGGCACTGAGCTAGGGTTTCTTCAGTTTGGGGACTACTTAATCAATTTCATTATTCCTGACAAAAGCATTTCTGGGAACACTGAGATTGCCAGGAAAGGGAACTCATTCATGAAGTTTGGCTTGCTCAAAAAGTATGCCACTGGCTGAAAGCAGGCTGGAAGAAAGATGTCCCATAAAGATGGGGTGGTACAGAATGATTGTAATTAGGAATAGTAACAGTGTGCTACAAACAACATAATAGCCCATGGTCAAAGGATATGAACAGGTAGTTTTCAGACAAAAAAAAATCAAAGCTATCTATAGTCATGTGAAAATGTGCTCTAAATCACTATTGATCAGAGAAATGCAAATTAAAACAACTCTGAAGTACCACCTCACACCTATCAGAGTGACTAATATAATGAAAAAGAAAAATTTTGGATGTTGTGGGAAAACTGGGACACTAATGCACTGTTGGTGGAATTGTGAACTGATCTGACCATTCTAGAAAAAAATTTGGAACTGTGCCCAAAGAGCTATAAAACTGTATATAACCTTCGATCCAGCAATACCATGGAAAAGGGCTCATTTGTACAAAAATATTCATAGCAGCTCTTTTTGTGGTGACTAAGAAATGGATATCAAAGTGATATCCATCAATTGGGGAATGGCTAAACAAGCTGCAGTATATTATTGTGCTATAAGAAAGGATAAACAGGATGATTTCAGAAAAACCTGGAAAGATTTACATGAACTGATGCAAAGTCAAGTGAACAGAACCAGGAGAATGTCATACACAGTAGCAGCAACATTGTTCAATGAAGAATTGTGAATGACTTAGCTATTCTCAGCAATATAATGATCTAAGACAATCCCAAAGGACTAATGATTAAGCATACTATCTTCATCCAGAGAAAGAATTCATATTGATTGAATAGAGACTGAAGCATGCAATTTTTCACTTTCATTTTTTCTTTTATTCTAGTCTTCTTATATAAAATTATTAATATGGAAATATTTTACATAATTGTACACGTATAACCTATATCTGATTGCTTACTGTCTCAGGGAGGGGGTAAGGGAGAGAAAGAATTTGGAACTCAAAACTTTAAATAAAAATGTTTTAAAAAAATTTATAAGACCCAGCATTCCTGAAGCATATACTACTTTGGATGGGTAGAGATGAAGCAGGCACACCTGAAGAACATTTTCCTAAGTAAAGGGTTTCTAGCTCCTCTCCACTGAAGTCACTCAACAGTCAAATCACTAAATAATCAATTTCAGGCCTCCTGTGCATTTCCTGAAACTTCCCTCCCACAGAAAAAAAAAAGGAACAAAAAATGACTAGCAAAACTACCCAAAGGAACACAATATAAGAGGAAGAGAGGCACAAGAAAGCCTTCAGTCCTATGCAGAATAACTTCCACTTTAAAGTTTAAAAAGCACTTTCACAAAAATATGTGTTATCTGTTTGAATCTCTTGACAACCCTATGAGAGAGCCAAAGCAAGTTGTATTACCTTCATTTTTAGAACAAAGAAAGATTTACAGATGAGGGTCAGATAATTCATATGACTTGGCCAAGTTCATAGAGCTAATCATAGGATCACAGCTCTCCAGCTGAAAGGGACTTCAGATAATGTCTACTGGAAAATGAGGTCTAAGAAGATTAAATGATTAGCCTGAGTTCACACAGGTAGTAAACAGCAGTCAGACTTTGAACCCAGATCCTTTTACTTCCACACTACCACCCTGTCAAGGAAAAGGACCTGAAATCAGGTCTTCTGACTGCAAATGCAGTGGCCTTCCTACTCTGCCATGTTCTCCCCTTAAGCACATTCTTCATGATTCCAAGTCACCCTCATGAAAAGAGAAGCCATATGTCACAGAGAGATAGAAAAACCTTCCTGGCTGGAGAATGGAGAAACTCCAGTCCCCTAGTGTTGGATTTAGGGATCAAAAAAGTTCCAGCTCCCAGAAAAGGGGATGTTCTGAAACTCAATACACAGCTGCCTCAGGTATGGGTGACCCTGTTAGAAGTAGCAGGGAGTATTCGGCCAGCCTCTTGCCTCCACCCTAAACTCCTAGGCTAGCACATACCACCCTTCTTTCTGGGTCTCTTCTTGCTGCTGTGATTCCCCAAACTGAAACCCAAGCCCTGAGCAGAATAGAGAAGAGCCACTCTGCTTCTACTCAGCCGTCACTGGATGGGGGTGGGGGTATGTCAGAGAGACTAGGACCCTTAAAGGAATACAGCAAAAAGGTGAGGACAGCTCCCAGCAGGTCCTCAATAAATATTGATTAACTGACTGATTACCTAACTGGGCTGTAAAACACTACCAGCATTTATTTAGAAAAGAGAAAGATCCTTCTCAGCCCAGTCTTGTTAAACTGTCTGATTCAGCCTGGCCCTAGGCAATCTAGGAAAACCCAGCATAGAATACCCTAGTCTGTGTGTGAAGGTAGAGACAGGAGAGTGAACGCTGAAATAGGACTAATGAGATCTGGTGATACCAGCAGCTGAGCAGCACCCAACACACACATATACCTTATGGCTGAGAAACCATCCCTCCAGCAATGACTAGGCACCTCCCTGAAGACTCCCCATGTGGGTGAATGCATGTGTGTCTCACCCACCCAGGGTATGAAAACAGTGCTAATTCACTCTCCATGGAAACCTGCTCAAGAAAGTAGGTGTCCTGGCAAATAAAACAATTATCTGCTGTTTCCCCATCCCACCACGCTCCTGCCAAGAGGAGGGAGGGGGGGAATTATCTATTATTTTTGTGAGTGCGAATATTAGAACAGAAGAATGTCTCATTCCATACAGTAGTTATTTATTGGCCTTTGGTCATGGGAAAGTCATGACCCCTTTCCGAAGAGGTCAGGAAAAATGTGTGCAGCCCCCTTTATCATTCTATGCCCCCAAAGCCCTGGCAGGTCTTGCGCCAGCTGGCAAAAGCTATAGGCACCCACTCCCAACTCAACCCACACACAACGGTATTCTGTGCTGGGTTTTGTTTCTTATGTCCTAGACTGCATAAGGCCAGGCCAGATCTGACAGTTTAACACCACAGGGCTGGGAGGGAGCAGGGGGACGACATCTTTGGTGGGCAAGGTGGTATATTGAAATTGAGGAGAGGGTCTGCTCCAGTCCCCTCACCCCTAACCCGTGGGTCTCTGTGTCCTAAGGCCCTACACCCCCTGGCCCTTTCCCCAAGGTGGGTAGGGGGTGGGGAGGCAGCAGAGCGTCCTCCCTCCATTTCTCAGGCTAAAGACTTACTTGGGTTCCACTGACCACGAGCCCTGCCATAGCGGGCGCGGAGCCAGGGGGGGACCTGGGCTGGGCTGGGCTTGATGGGAACGGGAAAAGGCCGGGGCGGGCGCAGAGCGTACTGGGCAGAAGCGCGGAGGGCCGAACGGGCCAGGGCTCGGCGAGGCTTGGCTCAGCTCGCGGGCCACTGGCCCCTTTCCTTCCGCACGGCACGGTCAGCTGATAGGGGCGGAAGGCGGAGGCTACAGCTCGCGGCGCTCCGAGGCAGGACCGAGGCTCCGAGCAGACCACAGCCCGGCAGCGGAGGCGCTCGCGCCCCGGGCCAGCCCTCCAAACCGACTCGAGTAGCCCACGCCACGCCCTCCGTCAGGTGAGACCAGGCATAGGGCAGCAGGCTGCAGGAACGGGCCGCCCAAAGTCACCGCATGGCGCCCAGGGAGGCACGGCTGGAGGAACCCCTGGGGAGTCAGTGCAGCAAGCCGGGATTAAGCGCCTACTGTGGGCCAGTCTCTGCTAGTCGCTGGGGTTCAAATGAATTACAACAAGCATTGCTTAAGCACCTTCTCTGTGCTTATATTATGTGCTGGGATATGACAAAAAAAATGAAAGCGTTCCTGCCCCCGGGAAGCTTACATTCTAAGGTAGTGGGGAGTAAGGGAAAGAAGCCTATAACAGTACATTGGTACCTAAATACAAAGTAATATTAAGTAATTTCAAGAAGATTGGTACCTATATACAAAGTAATATTAAGTCATGTCAAGAGGACTGCAGGTCTGGTCATATAATCCAATAGTTATCAATTTGCAGGTGGGAAAACTAAACCCATAGAGATGAAGTGACTTGCCCAAGGTCACACTTATATAAACTGGCAAAGATGAGCCTCAGGACCCGGTAATACAAGGAAATATTAGAGAGTTATAAATAAAATATTATGGAGGAGCATGGAACTGAAAGGTACCTGGGAGACATGAATCTGGAGAGACCAGAGTTCAAATTCTGCCTCTGATTCTTAACTAGTTGTGAGGCACTGTACAAGTCTCCTAATTTCTATGAGCCACAGTGTCCTTGCCTGTAAAATGTTGATGTATTTTTATTAGCCTCAATAATTATTATTGACCTTGAAGCCAGCGGCCTCACAGCGTTACTATAAGGATCAAATGAGACAATATGAGATGTGATTTAAACTATATACAAGTCAGTTATTGTTATTATCTGCCTAGAAAAAAATAACCTCAAAAATTCAAGGCACAATGAGGTAGAAATGTTTCAGTTTCACAACAGCATATTCATGTTTGTTTTCCCTCAGTCCCACCAACATTTGTCATTTTTCTTCATTGTAAACTGCCAGTCTGATGGGGATGAGACTGTACCTCAGAATTCCTTTAATTCGCATTTCTAATTTAATTTTGAAACATTTTACACATAGCTATTGATAGTTTGGGTTTCCAAGGTATTTGTGAAGACTACTTTAACTGAAGATTTGTTTTGAAGGAAGTAGAGACTATTCTCACCTAAAGAGCCAGAGTAAGGTAATGCTAAGAGAAGGCCTGACTTTTTATCCTTTATCCCCTTCTTTGACATCAGCCCTTCCATTTTTGTCATGACGCTGACTTGGTATGACGATCCTGAGTCCAGGCAGCATTTTTATAATGATTCAGAGGTTCCCAGCATCCAACCAACTGGCCTCAACCTCTGCAGGAGGGGCAGAGAGAGTTAGGGCCTTTCCTGTGTTACACAACCCTGTGGTATAACAGTCCCTAACAGCATCAGCAGGGTCTCACGCCCTACTTCCACCCCCACAAGAACCAGCCTTTTAGGGGAAAGAAGGTCAGGTTGATAAGTGGCTAGGCAGGGAGGAATCCCAGACCCTTGTCTACCATATCCCTGTAGTTATTAGAATCTGTATTGAAGGAGATGGTTGTCTTCTCCCCCCCCCCCCCCCCCCTCTCAGACACCCTTCATTCACTTTTGTTCAAGGGACAAAAATCAAGAAGACAAATTTTAACTTAATTTGCCAGAGGAAAAGAATAGGCATTGAACCTGTGGTTTCATTGGTACAGAGGAATCTGGGAACACCTTCCACCAATGCAAGCCAAATTTTTTCTGCAATTTATTAATTTTAGGAGAATTGGAGTCAGGCATGGTGAGTTACATCTGTAATCCCAACTACCTGAGAAGCTCAGACCAGCAGATCTCTTGGGTTTGGGAATTCTGAGCAGTGGTGAGCTATGACTATTAGATGTCCTCACTGAGTTAGATATCAGTATGGTGAGCCCCCCTCCCAAGGGGAGGGGCACTAGGTTGTCTAAGAAAGAAACCAGTCCACGTCAAAAAATGGAGCACTCCAAGTTCCTGTGTCAATTAGTAGTGGGATTGGCTAGTGAGTAGATCCAAGATGGAGATACTCAGTCTTGAAAAAATCTTGAGTTGCCTAGAGGGGTGGCTAGGTGGAGTAGTGAGTAGAGTGCCCAGCCCTGGAGCCAGGAGGACCTGAGTTCAGTTCCGGCCTCCGACACTTAACACACACACACACACACACACACACACACACACACACACACAGAGTAGCTGTGTGACCTTGGGCAAGTTACTTAACCCCAATATGACCTCCAAAAAAGCAAAAAAAAAAAAAAAAAGAGAGAGAGAGATTTTCCTAGAACATCTGGGAGGTAATGACTTGCCCAGGGTCACACAGTCAGAAGCAAGATTTGAACCTACTTCTTCCCAATTTTTGCTTTAATTAGTATATCTAATCCCCTTACTCTAGGAGAATTGGGAAAGATTTTCCCTCAGTGGTGGGACTTCCTTCTCATTCAATTCAACTCCCTTCTTTCTCTTAAAATGTCTGTACTCAAATATTTGGTTGACCTCGGACCATGCCTCAGTTCCTTTACTTGTAAAGTGAAAATGTAGAGGCATAGGCCTAGAACAGGAAGGAACCTCAGAGGGTTCCTAGACCAGCCCCCTCCTTTTACAGATGAGGAAACTGAAGTCCCGGGAGATTAAGGGTATAGCTTACACTTCCTACTTCACAGGTCTGTTGTGAGGAAAAGACTTTGGAAAACTTCTAGGTTTCATAGAACTGGCATAAGTGTTGGAGTTGATAAACCCCAGACAGACTCCAAGAATGGCACCCAAAAAGGATGTAAGCCAGGAAGCCAGGCCATGGGCCAGAGAATCCAGGGGCCTGGAATTCTGGAGCTCCTTCATCCTAAACACAGTGCCTTGTACATAGTAGATGATTAATAAATAAATAAGCGTTGCATGGAATGGAATGGAATGAAATGGATGCACCACCAGCATCCCAAGTATATGCTCTGTGAGAGCTTATATTGCTCCCCACCCAC
This sequence comes from Petaurus breviceps papuanus, assembly GCF_028583685.1. Lineage (NCBI taxonomy): Eukaryota > Metazoa > Chordata > Mammalia > Diprotodontia > Petauridae > Petaurus > Petaurus breviceps. Next base: position 2,459,154 of record NW_027187339.1, on the reverse strand, counting down.
CCCCATCATCTGCAAAGAAAAAGCCTTCCAGATACTTCTTCATTTTTTTTTTTATGACTTCAGTGCTTTCCCTTTTCACATTCTACTCCTCAGTCAAATGGGTTTAGGTACAATATTATAAAAGAGGGAAAACTGAGGTCTGTTTGATGTGCCGGTGGGCTCAGAACCTCGCCTCCACACCACAGAGCATAGCTCACTCAGCCAGCGGCTTCTCATTTCTAAATCAACAGCATTCATAGGTTTTTGATTGTTCTCAGAGGCTGAGCAACATTTAGGGGCCTCAAGGTGGGGATGTTGATGATTATTAACAACGATAATGGATGTGCGTTTCATTGGCATTATTGCTGCCCCAAAGATACCAGTCCTTGGGCGGGTGCTACTGTTGCTGTACCATGAGTATTTTTAATCTCTGTCTTCTGAACCCTCCCTGCCCTTCCACCTGAAGCGGCAGACTGAAGGAGGAAGAGGTTCAGGAACACGGGATTGTTGTTTTTTCTAGTCACTTGTGGGGGGTCGGGGGTGGGGGGTGGAGGAAACCCAAACCGGAAGATTCTGCTGAGCAAAAAAACCCAGCCCTCTAGAGATAAGGGAGATCAAAGGCAAACTTCCCCCAGCCTGTTTCCCCCACCCCTCTTTCTATTCCTCCTCCTCCTTCCTTTTTTCTGCCTGCCTCTCGTCCCTTTCTTTCCATTGTCTGACAAGGGGATGCTCCTGAAGCTTTAGTTTGCTTTCTCTCTCAGAAAAGGAGGAAGTTGGATCAGTTGAACCGAAGTCTTGATCTTTGCCCCCTGCATGTCCTCTTTCATCCAGGGCTCTCCCAGAGCTGCTTTCACAGGCGGGGGGAGCTTAGGAACAGGGAAGGAGCTAACCCGACAACAAGCCCAGACTTCCTGAGAAGTGTAAATAGAGCTCCAAAAACCCAGGGAGGGGGTGGGGGGAAGCTGAGGGAGGGCCTTTCATCTGGAACCCAGAAGGGTCAGAGATGGAAGGAGCTTTAGAGGTCAGTTAGTCCAGCCTTCTTTCTATAGATGAGGAAGCTGAGACCCAAATTATTCAACTGACTTGCCCGTGGTCATAGATTGGAGAAAATTGGACTCCATACCACATCTGATTGTCCAGACTTATGCTTTTTCCTACTTACCACCCTCTCTTCAGGCAGGGCTGGGTCTACTACCCCCAGCATAGACATACAGTACTGCCCACTGGACCTCCATGCTCCATGCAGACATTGTATTAGTGTCCACCAGTGGCACTGAAATGGGCAGTGGCCCTGTCTAAGGTCCTTCTGGTGCCCTCCAGGGGTAAGCTTTTCCTATTCTGGCTGTATCTCACTCACACCCTTCCCAGATAGAATCTTTGCTTATGTCAGCAGAGTTGGGGAGAGAAGAACCGATATAGTCTGCTGGAGGACAGAGAAGCTCCCTTTCACTTTCTTTCCTGTCATCAGTTTCACTTTCTTACTAGAGGTCATCTTTAGAAAGGAATTCAAACCTGACCTCTGAGTATGACCCTGGGCAAAGCCCTTACCTTTCAAGGGCCTCAGTTTCCTCATCTGTAAAATGGTGGAACTAGTCTAGATGTCCTCTGAGGTCCTTACCAAAGCTGGGGCTATCCCAGGGGTCAAGGAGACTTTGTCCTTTCCCCAAAGAAAAGAAACTACAGTGACCTGAGTCTCTGGGCACCCTGCCCAATGGTTGTGGCCAAACAGTGCAAACTTGACCATAGGGGGGTGACCTGCCCTAAAAAGCCACCTTTGGGGGAAGAGAGGGGATAAATTGAAGAAAAGGAAAGAGGCATTTTCATTTTCTTACACAGTCCCCAAGCAGGGGCTCTATCTACCCCCTAACCTCCCCCCCAGAGTTCCAGGGGAGTTTTCCTTGAGATCACCCTGGACATATATACCCCTAAATGGGTCTAATTCTTCCCCGGTCACATTCTTGGCAGTAGAGCTCCAGTTCAATATTTCCCCTTGGCAGGAAAGAGTACATTAATGAAGGATATTTCCCAATTGCCCAACTTAAAATTCTCCTCCCCAAAATCTTCCCAAATTAGCTTCCTCCCCACTCTGATGTCCATTTATGTTTGAACTCTCCTCATTTGTACTTGTTTGCCTGGTGTTTTCAGGAGTGGGTTGTGGTAGACAGCCTCTGAGGTCCTGTCTAATTCCAATTCTGAAATTCTGGGATTCTGTCACTGGCCCACTTGTGTTTGTGGACATGTGTCCTCTCTCCCCATTAGATAGGATCTTTGCTCTTTCAACCCTGTACTTATCCTGGACCCAGGATACTTAGGACTCTGTCCATATAAGCGCCTTCATAAAGTGAGGAAAACTCATAGAATGAGATCAGTTTACCTTGTGTCTACACCAAACTAATCACCATTGCCTAACCTACTGTTCCAGCCCCATACTTGAACCTGCTATCTACAAGACCACAAAAGAAATTTATGAGAAACCCCTGAACACCAGCTACTTATGACTGATTGAAGAAAAGGGTGCTTCAAAAATCATGGGTCAAAGCTGATTAATCCAACTGACCAACAAATATTTGTTGAGCTCTGTGGGGTAAATGGGGCAGCTAGGTGGCGCCATAGTGCACAGAGCACCAGGCCTGGAATGAGGAAGACTCCTCTTCCTGAGTTCAAATTTGTTATCAGACATTTACTAGCTGAGTGACCCTAGGCAAGTCACTTCACCCTGTTTGCTTCAGTTTCCTCATCTGTAAAACGAGCTGGAGAAGGAAATGGAAAACCACTCCAGTAGCTTGGCCAAGAAGACCCCAAATGAGGTCACAGAGAGTTGGACATGACTAAAAGAAAAAAAAAAAGACTGTTGGGTAGGTAGACTTAGGCTGAGAGGTGATACAAAGAAAAATATGGCCTTACCCTCAAGAAATTTGTCATCTAAAGGCTACAATTTTGACACTGGTGGATCTGTAAGCTCATCATGGGTATTGTCTCTAGTATAGCAAATAGCTGCCTATCTAAGCCCTCATCCATTTGGGTACTGCCTCCACTGTTACAAATAGCAGTCTTTCTATGATTTCCCCTCCTATATGATTTTTACCTGTGTCCTTCCTTAAATCCTCCAAAGAGGGTCTACCCAACATGTTAGAAGCCTTCCCCTAGGCTTGTAGACTTAGAGCCAGGAGGGGAATCGGAGGACATTCAATCCAACTCCCACATTTTAGATTTTGCACATTTTACAGTTGAGAAAATGAAGACCCATACAAATTAAGCAAACTGCCCAAGATCCCATAAGTAATAAGAGGCAGGATTTGAACTTTGGTCCTCTGACTAGTCTTTGCTCTACAGGGAACTCAACCATGGCTGCCTCCCTTTTTCAAAAAAGCATTTTGTAAGTACTAGTACAAAACTGGAGAAGCCCAGCTTTCATCCCTTGCTTTTGCTCTATGACCAGCCCATCACCTCTTCTGATCACATATTTCTTTGATGATGTGTTCATGCCATTTCACAATTCCTTTCTCTCCTCTACCCCCAACATACCTGATAAGTTGTCCTCTGGCCTTGGTTGAAGAGAATGAAGGGAAATCACTATCCCCAATGAAGAGACACCCATTACCTCCCAAGGTGAGATCCCACTTTTGCTTAGTTCTAACCATAAGGAAGTTTTTCTTTGGTCAAAACTAAACTTACTTCTTGGTCACTTCTACCTAGGGTCCCTTATTCTCCTCTCTGAGGCCAAAAAGAGAAATTCCATCCCTCTCCCGGATAGATCAAAGACAGTTATCATGAGACCTGAATTGTTCTCTTCTCCAGACCAAACATTCTTAATTCCTTCAGAAGATCTGTGTTTGGCATGAGCTAGAGACCTTTCACAAGCCTAGTTTGTCTCCTTTGGATGCTCACACAAGGGTATATAAAAACCTAATGTACATTTGTCTCAGTCTGTAACAGCAATTTTAGAACTTAGGGAAGTTTACTCCAAAGAGTCAAATGGAACAGTAATGCTTCAACCAACTTGTCTTTATTATGACACATATGAACTAACACAGGGGACTTCCCAAAACCTAAGAAGAGACATCCAGAAATATGGGTGAACAGGGACAAGAGAAGGGGCAAAGGGTACAAAAGAAAAGGCCCTGACTTTGAGGTCCAAGGACATATGTTCAAATCCTATCTCTGATGCTTAATATCTCAGGGTCTTTGGGCAGGTCAATTAGTCCATCCACCTCCAGGATTATCTCCCCATTTGTAAAATGAGGGGATTGAACTAGTTGGCCTTTGAGGTCCCTTTCAGCTCTATCTAGATCCATGACTTTGATGGAAGCCAACAGTTCTCAGTCTTGAAAAAGTTTTTGGGTCACAGTAGGATTTGGAAAGAGGTAGGGGGTTCTGACAGTCCTGTGAGAGGCTACTCTTGGGCTTGGCACATCCAGGTTCTCCCAAGTTCCCTTCATTCCTCTTAGCTGAGGAATGGGATGACTATGTCTTTTCTCCCCTCCATACCAAAAGCAACTCAACCAAGTGAAGGCTAATAGATTTTATAGAGAGAAGGTGGGTTCCTGATAGGGTATATCTTTAATGTTTTCCCATCTCAGATGACTCAGAGATACCAGGATAAGCCTTCCCACTACAAGCACTGACATGGAAGTTTCTAGAAAAGAGAAAGAGAAAAGGAATCAATAAACATTTATTAAGTCTTAGGGATGGATGGATGGATGGATGGATGGATGGATGGATGGATGGATGGATGGATGGATGAATAAATAAATAGAAAAAATAGTCCACATCCCCAAGGTGTTTACATCCAATGAGGGTAAACTAATGGGGGGAGTTGAACTTTGAAGGAAGCTAGGGCATTCTAAGAGAGAGGAGTGAGAAGAGACTGAGCATGTTCTAGATATTGTCAGCCAAAGGCATGGAGGTGGAAGATTGGAAGACTTTGATAAGGAGTCTGATGGGAGTCGAGGTATTGTCCTAGAACATTAGGTTGGAAAGCTAGGGCAGCGCTACAATTAAGCAACATGACAGAATAAGAAGAGCACTGGATTTTGGAGTCCAACAAACCTGGGTTAGAATCTTGGCTCTGCCATTTACTGACTATGGGACACTGGGCACTTAACCTCTCAGGCCTTAGCTTATTCATCTGTAAAATGAGGGGTTGGACCAGACGACTTCTATGGTTCCTTCTAGATATAAATCTATGATCTCAAGTTGGGACCGAACTGAGGAGAGCCCTAAATGCTAGGCTCAAAATGCATTTGGACTCTATTCTTGTGGGAAGTCGGGTAACTTGATTAGGGTGGAAAAATCAGCATTGATGGTGATGGCCAACATTACAGTGTGTATCTTCCTTGACCAAAAAGGGTAGATCTCTCCAAGGCAGCTGTTCCTTCAGTTTCTTCCCCTTCCAGGTGTCACCTTTATCAACTATTTTTTGTTGTGGTTGGTCAGGGCTTGTGATTCCATAATTATCGGAAATTCCCGGGGGGGGGGGGTTTGAGATGAGGGAGGAGAGGATGGTGCCCCTTAACAAGAGTAGCTCAGGGCATAGAGAAGCTAAACAACCTGTTCTAGGCCACAAACCAGTAGCATCAGAGGCAGAGCTTGAACCCTGGTCTTCTGAATCTGAACCTAGCTCCCTAGCCATTACTCTATATTGCGTCTAAAAAAGCTCAACAGTTCTAAAAAGAGTAGTATCATATGAATAGAAAGAAAAATCAAATAGAAATAATGCTATGAAAGAATCTTTTCCAAAGGGATGAGTAAATAAATAATCTCCAGATAACCACTTAATTCTAGTACTGAGAGAGAGGGGAAGACTTAATCTGAAAGAAATAAGGCTATGAGTATATACAAGAGGTATCGATAACTGAAAAATGCTTGTGCTGGTAATTTGTGGAGACACTCACAACATGACTTGATAGGTTTTCTATTTTAGTCTATTAAATTCACTTTTAAAACATTTGTTAAATCTCTACAATGTGCCAGGCACTGTGCTAGCTGCTAGGGGATACAAAGATAAAATGAAAAGAAGGAAGGAAGGAAGGAAGGAAGGAAGGAAGGAAGGAAGGAAGGAAGGAAGGAAGGAAGGAAGGAAGGAAGGAAGGAAGGAAGGAAGGAAGGAGGGAGGGAGGAAGATAGATACCTGACTTCTTACATTCTATTAAGGGGAAATGATATACATAGAAAATTAGAAGCAAAATGTATACAAAGTAATTTCTGTGTTTTTCATTTGGAGTCATAGGACAAAAAATAGTCAGACCCTTCATGGTAGTAATTATTGTTCTTTATTCTTGGCAAAGATTACTGGAGCAGTTTACCATTTCCTTCTCCAGCTCATTTTACAGATGAGGAAACTGAGGCAAACAGGATGAGGTGACTTGCCCAGGGTCATATGGCAAATAAAAACTTTACCTTGTTTCTCTTCTGCTAGCTGGTGATCATCTGTAGGAACCTCTGCATTTGTTTCTCTTGAAGTCTCCTAGAGGGCAGGAGCAGTCTCTAGCAGTCCACTTCAGACAGATCATAGAACGAACAATTTGTACAATTAGACTCTTAATAAAGGCTTTATGACAGTGGGGGGGAGGAATGGGGGGAGGGCAGGGACATATTGTTTTTGTTATTGTTGTGATGGTCAGTATTATTATTTCTTGAAAAAAGGCTCTTTGCCCAGAGTCCTTCCTCCATCACATTCCAGTGGGGAGAAAGGAAGATCCTGTTTATTTCCCGTCCAAGGGATTGATTGTGGGGTTGTCCAGAGCTCTAAAAACAGGAACAAACTCTCTCGCTCTCCTGGTCCCCAGCCAAAGAAGTTCAAAGAAGGATGGGGTCAGTTCAGAAAGAGATGGCCAGGATGGATTTTCCATTTCTGATCAATTTCTACTAAGCCTTGTTTCATTTCTTTTCATCCTAGGACCTTGGGTAGATAAGCCAGCAATTCATGCTGACATCTGGGGTTCTGCAGATGATATGCCCTTTGGTTCCAAGGCTTGGTTTTTTTCCATATTGAAAAGAATGGAGTTATTAGGAATCCATTCTGTACATCACTAAATATTGTGAGTTTTGAAATTCCTTCTTGATGCATGGTATGATTAGAGGGAGAGGAGGTAAGAATCTGCATCCCAAACAACTCCCCTATCATAGCGAAAAAAGCATTGGATTTGAGGTAGAAGGAGCTGCTCCTCTGCTCTGCCACTTACTAGATGTGACTTTGGGCAATCAGTCAATTAATAATTATTAAGTACCAAGTGCTGGGGACACATCAACAAAAAACTAAATAGTAAATAAACTTAGTAAATAAACACGCAGAAATAAATATAGTAAATTCAAATAAATTCAAAAGTATTTTCAAGGAGTTTGCCTTCTATGAGAGGGAAGAACATGTACAATATGTATTCGCTAGACCTAAATTTCTTTATTTGTAAAGTGAGAGGTTAGACTAGATCAGAGGTTCTTAATTTTTTGTGTTGTGGATCCTTTTAGCAATATGGTGAAACCTGTGGATCAATTCTCAAAATGTTGTTTGTTTGGGTTTGTTTGTTTCAGAATTAATAACTGAAGAATGTGCTAAATATCAGTTAGTGGAAATAAAGATGTACTTTATTTCTATCTAAGTTCATAGATCCTCTGAAATCTTTCTGCCACCAGGGTCTATGGATTCCAAGTTGAGAAGCCCTGACCTAAATGGTCTCACCCTGCTCTGAATCTACAATTCTATGGCATCACAGTGCTCAAAATGTCACCATTAGGGATTACTTGGTTTTGTTCTTCAGGAATTGTGTTCTATCAAAATGCAAATAGGCCTGGGAGGAGTAACGCCATAAAATTTTATCTGTCACTAAGACATTGGCATGAGTTTAATCTGCTGAGAATACAAAAGAAAGCAATGTAAAATTCCATTATTTCCCCAAGGAGGCCTCCCCTGTTTGTTGCTGTTCGGTCATGTTTGACTCTTTGTGACCCCATTTGGTGTTCTCTTGACAAAGATACCAGAGTGGTTTGCCATTTCCTTCTCCAGTTGATTTTACAAATAAGGAAACTGAGGCAGAGTTAAGTACTTTGCCCAGAGTCACATAGCTAATAAATGCCTGAGTTCCCCTCACCAGGGAGAATCAAGTCAGAGGGCTGATTTGGGTGTGCATGTATTTGGTGGAGTGGCAGTTGGGAGGATAAGATGAAAAAAGTTATACTGGACTCTTGAAAATAAAAATGGCAGCTGGCATTTTACATGAGCCTTATTAATTTTACAACATGCTTTAGAAACATTATTTCATCAGAGCCTCCTGGTTAGTCCCATGATTATTAACCTCATTTTACAGATTAGGAAACTGTTTCTAAGATTCTAGGGCTATGATTTGCCCCAGGTCACATGGGAGGTGAATAACAGAACCAAGACCTTCTAACTTCATCACTGCCCTTCCCTTAATACCTAAAGCCATTCGCTTGAGAGGGGAATATTTTCCAAAGAGGAAGGAACGTGGAACAGTGGGAAGATTACCAACTCTGAACACAGAGAACGTAGGTACATGTCCTGCTTCGGACCCTTACTACCTGTGTGACCTTCAGCAAATCACTAACCTTCCCTGGGCTTCAGCTTCCTCATCCATAAAAATTAGAGGTTGCCCTAGAGAGCCTCTGAGATCCCTGCCAGATGAAGCTCTGTGACCTTATGGCTTACACTACCAGTCACCCTCCCCAGTGGCCTAGCCAGCACTTCCTCCTCACCTTTATCCTTAGTTTCCTTCAAGGTTCAATTCAAGTGCTGCTTTCAACAGGAAGACTCTCTTGATGCTCACCCCACTCCCCAGCTACTAGTCTATTCTCCTGTTTTGTATCTACTTGATTATATAAACGTTAACCATTATCCCAGTAGAAGGTAAGCTTCTTGAGGGCAGGAATTGTTTTCACCTTTATCTTTATATCCTCAGCTCCTGGCACAGACCCCAGAGCTTAGGTATTGGACCTGTGATTTCATTGGTACAGGGAATTTTTGAGTCTGGAACACAGTAGGTGTTTACTAAATGCCTGTAGATTGATGGATTGATTGACTGGAAGATAGCCCAGTCAACTCAAGAGGTGGGCTATTGTTCAGTTGTTTTAGTCATGTCCGACTCTCTCTGACTCCATTTGGGGTTTTCTTGGCAACGATACCGGAGTGATTTGCCATTTCCTTCTCCAGCTCATTTCACAGATGAGGAAACTGAGGCAAACAAGGTTAAATGTCTTGCCTAGGGCCACAGAACTAGTGTTTGAGGTCAGATTTGAACTCAGGAAGATGAATCTTCCTGATTCCAGGTCCAGCACTCTATCTACTATACAATTTAACTTCCCTAAAAGGAGGGTGTTCAATGTCAATTGAAGTCAGAGAATGAAGCAGACTTTGGTCATAGCACCATAGAATGTAAGAGCTAAATGGGGCCCTGGAGATCATCTAGGCCAGTTCCCTTATTTTATAGCAGAAGAAACAAAGGTCCCCATGGGTTCAATTACAGGCCCAAAGTCATATAGCTTTTAAGTGGTGAAGAAGAGACTGGAACCCAGGACTACTTCCCATCCTGGGGCTGGGGACTGGGGAGAGAACCATCAGGAGCTTGTTATCCTGTGAGGAAGAAAAGTGACCCCAGTAAGCACAGAATGAGGGCAGACACCAGGGAGGAGTGTCTAAGAGATGCCATTTCATATCTAATCACTTCCTGTCACATCTGAGCCATTTTCCTCATATGGAACCTCACGCTGATGGATCAGAAATAACATTTTCAAAGTTATATCTGCAAGAAAATGGCTATTAATGTTCTTCCTCTCCTTTTAGAGCACTGAGGAATACATATTAATTTTCTCTCTACTTATATTGCCTATTTGCAAATTGTATTCACTACCCAGTGCTATAATTTGTCTACCACCAAAGAGATTATGATGAATAAATGTGCTCCTGGAAATATAATAAAATAAAACAATTTGTCACCGAGATTTATTTTTATAATTATTTACAGGGATTATTTTAGAATATATGGGGAACAATAATAATAACACCCATGCAAGGGTTTGGGCTTGATTTACCAATATTAATTTCAGGAGCCTCTTCTGACTCCTGAGAGCTGGGCCAGGGTTCTCCCTGCAGCTCCAGGCCAGGAACAAAATAAATGTCACTTTCTGACTCTGTAGGTCAGCAGCTAGAGGAAAAGAAGGCTGAGGGCAAGAGATGAGGAGCTGTTTAATAATGGCTTGTGAAATGATGCATTGGAAAGAGCACTGGCCTGGCGGCAGGAGAGCAAAGTACAGACCTGGGCTCTGCCACCAACCAGCCGTTGGATCGTGAACACATCACTGAATTGTCCAGGTTCTAGTTTCCTCATCTCCAAAGTGAGGGGCCTGGACAGGATGGTCTCCAAGGTCGCTTCCAACTTTAAAATCAAAAAAACAAATACATTAATTTCCCCTAAAAAGAATCCTAGGGCTCTTGAATCATATTCTCATTTCCTCATCTTAATTTTTTGCTTTTTGGAGGGGAGAAGGCGGGGCAATTTGGGTTAAGTGACTTGCCCAAGGTCACACAGCTAGTAAGTGTTAAGTGTCTGAGGCCATATTTGAACTCAGGTCCTCCTGGCTCCAGGGCCAGTGCTCTATTCACTGCATCATCTAGCTGACCCCCTTGTCTTAATTTCAAAGTGGTATCACTATCAGTGGCAGCTAGGTAGCACAGCCGAGCCTGGAGTCAGGAAGACCCATCTTCCTGAGTTCAAATGTTGACTTTCATTTTGCTATTTCTGTGGCCTTGGACAAGTTTCTCTGGGCCTCACTTTCTTCATCTGTAAAATAAGGAGTTTTGACTCAGTGGTGGTCCCCAAGGTCTCTTCCTGCTTGAAATCTATGATTCAACGAGGCTGTTTCCTAGGCCTAGTGATGCCAGGCTTTGAGTTTTCTCATCACAAGACAGATGATGACCAGACCTCCTTATTGGAGCCAGGTGGGCAGGGGCCTTCACAGATTCAGAGAAGGTCCCTCTTTTACTAGAAATCATCTCAGCTTCCTATAGTTTGTCTTCCTTCTGTTGTCTCATTTGATTTTTGAAAAGGAGGGAGGACAGAGAGAGCAGAAGGCCCAGAAGGCCCGTCACTCCTCAGAAGCAGACACTAACACAAATGTCACAGGATCATACGTGCATCGTGTGCTATGCAGACATGCCAGTTACATATTTGAGGCCAGTTTTACTTTGCTTTATGGCTACTGGTCACTCTTAACCATGGCCAGCTATCTTATAAACGTACTACTAACCATACAAATGCAGTTATTATTTATAAGTTTGGGGAAATCATTCTTCGAGAGCAGTCTAAGAACTTGGGATTCAGTGTGACACAATGGTAAGAGTGCTTGATCTGGGATCAGAGGGCATGCATTCACAACTCACCAGTGAAGTTCATGACTTGAACGACCTTGAGCAAGTGACTTAACTTCCCCAGGTTTTAGCTTCCTAATCTGTAAAATGGGCCTGGACTAGCTGGCCTCTGAGGTACCTGCCAGCTCTACATCTGTGGTCCCAGATGATTTTTAGTACTTTCTAACCCCCTTTCCACCGCTCTGTCACCATCACTGTGGACACAGAAGTCACCTTCAGAGGACAGAGGGTCATTTTTTATTTGTATCTGTTTCATTGGTCTTTTCTATGTTCATTTTAATCATCTAGTGACCAACCTTCTGGATGAGCTTTTGATGACCAGCTACTGACAGAATCACACAGGACTAGAAAAGCTGAAGGATTCCTGCACTGGTAGGGGATGTAGCCACCCCAATGAGCTGATAGATGCATTGAAGTATCAGACAGCCCCTTCTCAAGAAGAAGTAGCTTCTTGGTTTGGGCTTCAGATGAACTACTTGATCCTGACATCTATCTCCTAGAAGGAATTCTTGCAATAGGTTATTTTAGATAAAGGATTTTTAACCTACAGTCCATGGACTTGCATTTTTAATATTTTGATAACTGTATTTCAATGTAATTGATTTCATTTATAATCCTATGTATTCTATGTGATGCATTTAAAAACATGATTCAGAGAAGGTGTCCATAGACTTCCCTCAGACATGCCAAAGGGATCTCACACACACACACGTTAAAAAGCCCTGTAACTAGATGATGATACTAGAACTAGAATCTTCTTTTATTAGATCCCATGATTCCTCAACGTGGCCTTGCCCCTGGAACACCAGCAAAAACAGAAATGTTGGGGAAAAGAGGGGGAAGGGTCACAGCAGCTTGACATTAAGAGAAAGGAAAAGAAACTTGAATATCATAAGAAAGTGTGGAAGCCTTGCACAGCACTATTCCCATTCACAATTCAATTCAAGGAACATTTATCATGCTTCACATTTATACATATGCTGGGCATTGTGCTAGGTCATGCTCATATAAATATGAAAAAAAGATAATGGAAATTCTTGCCCTAGAGGAGCTTACAATCCAAGAAGGGATTGCGTCATTTATATAAATATCTATAATTCAGTTCTGAAAATGGTTGAGTAGATAGCAGAGGTCAAACAGGATGGCAGTGATCCAATATATACAAGCCAATGCTCAAGGAATTCCTCCTGCCCAAGATGCCTTCCCTCTTCCCTCTTTCCCTCTTCTTCTCCACTTGTCTCTTTCAAATTCCAGTTCATGACACATCTCCTTCGTGAAACCATGCCTGACTTTGAATGGGTCATACATAATAAATTTAAATCTAGAAGGGCCCTTGGAAGTCATCAAGTCCAATGCCCTCATTCTACAGATGAGAATTACACAGGGCAGCATAGCCAGTAAGTAAGGATTAGAACCCAGCTGTTCTCTCTTCTAATTGCTCCCTCCATTTATTCTCTGTACCACTCATCTCACGCATAGCAAATGCTTCCTTCTATTACTATTTGTCATCTGTTATACTGTAGATCTATTCTCTGGCTCCTTAACTAGACTGATCATAAGCCCCTTCCATGATTCTTTCCCAGATTCTCCCAACACAAAGCTTTCTCTCACTGCTCAAATTTTCCTCAACCACTTTCTCTAGAATAGCTATCTCTTTGCTCCTTCCTTTCCACTCTTGATTCACACCCAGCCCTAAATACATGTTTATTGAATTGGATTGAGGGCACAAACATACCTCTGTATGTTTCAAATGCCATGCCAAATAGGTGCTTTCCCAACCGGCCAGATGATGATAATGTCTTAATGTTGCCCATACTGAAAAATCCTGCAGAATGAACCTGGAAGTGACCTCAGAAGTCCTTCCTCTGAGAAGGTCCTAAAAAAAGGGTCCTCAATGGAGCCCTTTCTGCTGCATTTCCAGACTGGCATCTAGGCTTTCGTTGAAGAGGTCCAGTGAGGGAGAACCTAGTATTTATTTCAAATTTTTATTTTTCTGTTTAGGATGCAACATCCTGCTAATCCCTCAGATAGTCCTCTTTTCTCCATTCTTCTTCTCCTCCTCCTCCTTTTTCTTTTCCTTCTTCCTCCTCTTGCTCTTCTTTTTCTTCTCCTCCTCCCTCTCTTATATTTTACATACTCTTTCTCTCCCTCCCTTCTCTCTTCCTTTCTCTCTCTCATACATACATACATACATGAACATGTGTGCCAAGTCATATTGATCCTCCTTATTTTCATAATATTTCTCACATCCATCCCCATGCAATGGAAAATGGGTGCTGTGCTTTCTTCTTACTATCTGTGTGACATAGAGCAAGTCCCCTAATCTCCCAGGTCATCAGCTTCTTTATCTGTAAAATGGTGGGATTAGACTAGATAGTCTTAAAGATCCCTTGAAACTCTAAATCCCATGGTCCTATGATGTAATCAATTACCACCCCCAGTCCAAGACTTCATCCCCTGGCTCCCTACTCCCAGTCTCTCCCCTCTCCAACCCATCCTCCACATACTTGTCCAAATCATCTCAAAGCCCAGTATCAATTCTCTCAAATCCTAGGAAGCTCAGACCTGGGGGTGGAGGGGTGGTGGGCACAGAGATAGAGGTGGGGGAAAGGGTAGAGAACCCATGTCCAGGATCGTCCCACAGTTCATGAAGAGTTAGCCTCTCTGGTATAGAACTCTCACTCAAAGCTGCTGAGGAAAAATGAGTCACCAAAGTGACAGTTTCTACACAAGAAAGGATGACCTACCTTCAGGGGTCACAAAGACAAGGTGGGGTTCGTGCCTTTTAGCATATGAGGGGGAGCAGGTTTACTAATTATCAGTCATTTCCACTTCTCAAGCTCTTGTCAGCCTTTGAGATGCAGGGCATAAAAGAATTCCCCAGTTCTGCTCCCCCT
>NW_027187339.1:2430759-2444891 GCF_028583685.1 Petaurus breviceps papuanus | reverse complement strand
AGAGAGAATGTCTTTCTGGAGCCGCCTTTGCTGATGGGGGTGTGGGGGAGGTGTCCACTAGAAAAAAAATGGCAGCCAGGTGATTTCTCTGGACTCAGCGTTGCTCCTGGAGGGAATTGTTGAATCATCATAGGTTCCTACACATAGAGGGCTTTGAAAGACCATTTAATCTAATCCCCTCATTTACAGATGAGAAAACAGGCCCAGGGAGAGTATGTGACTTGCCCAGAGCCACAAAGGTAATGGGCATCAGAGGGAGAATTTCAACACAGGTCCTTTGATGCCAGAACCACTACCCAATGCTGCTCCCCAGCTGGGAAGAGTAATTAGGGCTCTAGTATTAGGAGGGCCATAAGAAGACTTCATTGAATGGGTTTTCTGAAAGGTCCAGGTCTTCTTTTTTCTGTCCCACTCAAATTTAGCTGCCCAATTAGTCTCTCTGCTCAGCAACATTCCCTGAGTTTAATAATAGACTATATTCCCAGAGAACTTTACTATTTATTTTATTGATGTTCTCTTACTTGGTGATGGAAATAAGTATTATTATCCCAATCTTAACAGATGAACAAAGTTTCATGAAACTTAAGTGACTTGGAAATGGTCATCCAGTGTCAGAGGGAAAATTTGAATTCAGGTTTCTCTTGACTCCAAAGCCAGTACTATACCATGTTGCCTCCCTGATTGAAAACTAGCATCTTAAAGAATTCATTGATCTGACAAATGAATGTCTGCTATGTTCCTGGCATTATTCTGGACATTCAGGGAAATACAAAGGCATAAAAAACTTGATCCCTACCCTTTAAAAAAGTATAGTTCAATTGGGAAAACAGAGCAGATACACATAAAAATCAAATAATACAAAAATAATTAGGAGAGGCAGAAAACAATACAGATATGAAAAAGCAGGATATATTTGAGAATTAATATAAGCTATAGAGACAATAGGGAGTATGGGAGTTCCATGGAAGGAGGCCACTATAACAATTTCTCAGCAAAGGTGATTGATGTGGTGAAAAGAACACAGGAGAATGAGATCTGGTACTGGTTCTGTCACTCTGTGACCATGGGCAAGTCCTTATACCACTATGGGTCTCAGTTTCCTCATCTGTAAAATAAGAAGGTTGGGCTAGTTAATCTTTAAAGTCTCTTCCAGCTCCAAAATTTTATGATTCTAGGGAGAAGGATCTTTTAGGATAAAGCATCTTGTAGGATAAAGATGATTTTGCTAGGCAGAAGAAAGAGGGAGATAATAAAAGGGAAGAGGAATGACGTGGGCAAAGTCATGGAGGTAAGAATCCAGACGCCATGTTTATCTAACTGGAGAAGTCTTGTGCCAGGGAGTATCAGCAAATGGTTTTTTGGAAAAGTAGGTTGAGTGATAGAAGGGAGGGCAGAATAGGGGAAGGGGTAATAAGAATGCATGCCATCTTGGGGGGAGGAGGGGAGAGATGGGGAGAAAATTTGGAACTCGAAATCTTGTGGAAATGAATGCTGAAGACTAAAATAAACAAGTTAATCTGAAAGGAAGGAAGGAAGGAAGATAGAGGGGGGAGGGAGCGAGGGAGGAAGAAGGAGAAAAGAAAAGAAGGAAAAGTAGATTGTCAACAGATAGTGGAGGATAAAAATTTTGGACTTTAATCTTTTAGGCAGAGAAGGAAGCATGGCATAGAAGATACTGGGCCAGCTTTAGAGTCTAAAAAATTCTGAGTTCAAGACCAGCATCTACCGTATAGTTGGTGTGTGATCTTGGGCAAATCATTTAATGAGAGTGACCTCAGGGAACTCTCTAGTGCTATAAATTGCTGAGGGGGTTTTGAGACTAGTAGAGGGAATTTCCTCACTGGGAGTTCCCTATGAAATCACCAAGTATTTGTTGATTTGCATTGTCAAAGAGAGTTCCTTAACCCATGGAAATCACAAGTCCTTAAAAATGCTTTAGGCAAGAGGGAAACCTTTGAAGAGTGTTTGTTTTCAAAATAATATTGCGTCCTTAGTGTAGTTTAAGGAAGATAAGTCTATTGGAGATAATTGGGATCAGTTGAAGCGACTAGGTCCAAAAAAACAAAGAAACCAGATAAAAGGCTCAGCTGAGAAAGGATAAGGGTCTGCACTAGGGTGGGAGCAGTGGGAATGGAGGGGAAAGCTTGAACGTAGTTTATGTTACCTCCCCCCCTTACATCTGAAATGAAGTATCATACATCTAAAATAATGGAGTGTATTATTTCTACCTGTCCTGGTTTTGTAGTCTTTCCATTCTGTCTTTTCCCTTTTCCCTGCCCTGTCCTCTGCTCGATTTAGCAAGAGGCATTTCAAAGAAGGAACAGGATTTAGAAAATGATTAGATAAAGAGGCTGAAGGAGGAGGAGGAGGAGGAGAGATCAAACATGACTCTGAGCTTTGGAGGCTGGACAAGACTCTATCCAAGGTCAGATAGCCACCTTAGAGCCCCAAAGACCAATCCCCAGGAGAACAAGACAATGAAAGGGACATGGAAATTGCTCCAATCTCCTTCCTAAATTGCTTCACCTTTTTCTCCAAAAAATAAAACCCTAACTGGAGTAGAAGTGGAGAGGGAGAGGGCTAAGAAGGGCCAGCAGGAGCGAGAAAACTGAGTCAAGGTGACAAAACTTTAGGGGGAATAGAAAGAATCACATCTGGTTCTGAAGGGTAGAGGAAGGTCAAAGGAGAGTTGTGAAATCCTGTATTCCTAGTTACTACCCCATTACCTGCAAGAGAAAAAAATGCTTTCTGCTTGTATCTTTTCTCTAGGAAACATATATGCTTCCCTTACCCTAACCTAGGTGGTCTATCTTGACCATGTTCTTGGCTATCTGTTGAGCTATACTTGCCAGTTGTGACTCAATGATGGGGGAGGGAGGTAAGGAGAAGTCAGTCTGTCTCTAATCACAACCAGATCAAACATTTTAATTGAATCGACTGATCAGTGACTAGCTGATATTTTCACTTTACAGAATCACAGAAGTCAGAAGGAAGCTCAGAGGTTATCTAACTCAACGCATTTTTGAATAGGATCCCTCTCTAAAACATTCCCAACCAGTAGTTATCCTGGCACCTACTTCAAGTGCTCTAGTGAGGAAGACCTTACTATCTCCCCAAGGCATTCCTTTCTGCCTTTGGATAGCAACCTCCCCCCATTGTTACAATTTCTGCCCTCTGGGGCCAAGTGGAATAAATCTAATCTCTCTTCTACAAGATAACCTTTAATATATTTGAAGACAGATTTCATGGGCCCCCTAAGTCTTCTCCTCAGGTCTAAGATGAACAGATGAAGTTCTTTGAACTGATTTGAACTGGCATAGTTTCTATTCTCTTATCACCTCAGTCACCATTCTCTGGGTGTACTCCATCTTTTCAGTCTCCTTACTAAAATATGGCACCTAGAACTAGACACAATATCCTGGATGTAGTTTGATTAGAACCAGAGTATAATGGGCCCATCACTTCTGTTATTTGGGGTATTTCCCCTTTCTTGAATGCAGTTCAAGATTACATTAGCCTTGGGAGCTACCATATTACATTCTTGATTCATAAAGTCTTGAAGTCCAAAGCAATTGACCAGCTGTCTTATAGAACTAGCATTGTTAAGGTGTTGATTTGTTGTCATTTAGACAGCCAATTTGGTTTGGTGATAGACTCCCAACTCAATATCTCATTGCTGAGCATTGTACTTATGATTTGTGACTCTGAAATAATTACCATCCGAGAGAGCTTACAAGCCAAACAGGAAAATCCGTCTCAGTTTAATATGGAGACTGTTCCATAGTAGATAGAGGGCTTGATGAGAATCCAGAAGCTTTAGACCTGAATGCTGTCTCTGACAAATATCTGTATGATCATGGATGCCACTTAACACTGAGATTCAGTGTTTTCACCTGTGAAATGGGG
Source organism: Petaurus breviceps papuanus (assembly GCF_028583685.1). Taxonomy (NCBI): domain Eukaryota; kingdom Metazoa; phylum Chordata; class Mammalia; order Diprotodontia; family Petauridae; genus Petaurus; species Petaurus breviceps. The sequence continues at coordinate 2,440,985 of NW_027187339.1, read as the reverse complement.
ATTATAATTAGGTATTACCTACTTCACAGGGTTGTTGTAAAAATCAATGAGATAGTGTACCTGAAGTGCTTAGCATATATTAGAGCTTCCTACAAGGTGTCCCAAAATTCTTAAAGCAGCTTAAACCTATTAAAGTTTAAAACTACACTAAAACTTTTGGGACACCCTGTATAAGGGTTACCTATTATTATATTTTAAAAATACAGGGGTCAGCTAGGTGGTACAATGAATACAGCACAGGCCCTGGAATCAGGAGGACCTAAATTCAAATCCAGCCTCAGACACTAAACACTTACTAGCTATGTGACCTTGAGCAAGTCACTTAACCCCAATTGTCCTGCCTTCCACCCTCCAAAAAGACAAAAAAAAGAATTACGAAGTTGTATCACCCAAACTTGACTCCCAAGCAATTGGAATTAGGACTCTAATTATCCTTATGTAAATTATGTCATTTAATTTTGCTGTATATGAATTATGCTGTATTTTATACAAAAAGGCTATTATGAATCTGAAAGGCTACTCACTCTTAGGTGAGTAACTGAGTAAGTGGGGGTACCTGGGGATGAACCATTAGAGAGAATCTGGAAAAGTGGTAGAGTTACAAACCTGAGATGAAAAAAATGAGCTCAAGAGCTGTTGAAGATTCCTGTTTTACCAGTAAGATGAAGGCTGGAGGAATCTTTCAGACAGGAAAGCTAATGATCCAACAGAGCCTGAGGGCTTTGAAACAGAAAAAAAAAAGGACTGGGGATCTATTTCTCACCATTGGAAGGAGTTGAGGTGTAACCAATAGGCTGGAGAAGATGGTGTTTGCCATCAGGATGGCTGCTAATTACAACTATTCCCCAGATACTAATTTTGAACCAATAAAGGGAGAAGTCAGGGTTTACCATCAGGTAGAATCAGCTTTCTCACCTAATGAATATGCTCTAAGGAAATCAAATAGGATAGAGAGAATAGGCCAGGGGAAGGGTAGCATGATCCAGGGACATGACCCCATAGAGCCTTACAGACCAAGGGCAAAGGAGGAGTCTACAAAGTCAAGACATGGTGGTCAGAGAAGAGGACAGAATTTTGGGCAGCTGGTTGAGGGAGTTCCTTCTACAACCCAGGATTGGGGAGGGTCAGGGCAGATATGTAGTGGCTTTACAACACTATCTGGGCAAGGGAAAGGAGCTGTTACAGAGAGGACCCAAACACAAAAAATAAGACTGAGAACAGGTTCTGCAAGTGAGAGAGGGCCCTCCCCTACTTATCTAAAAGCAGTGCCAACTCAAACCTACCTCAGGCCAGAAGATTTATGTGCTTTTGTTTAGCTTTGTCCCCCCCCCACAAAGAGTTAAAATGAAAGAAACTAAGGGGTGGTGGCATTCCATAAACTATGCAAGCTGAGTCAATCTGGGGCCAGACTATGGTTTCTGTTAGTTTTCTTTTGTTTTCCTTGGGTTTCTTGTAAAAGTTCCTTCTGAAAACTTTCCACCTTGTCTGGGATGAACTGATGGGATTTTTCCATACCTCTGCCAGTACAGGTGAGGGAATCTCTGCTTTCTTAGTAGTCAAGTGAAATGGGTTGGGTCACCTCCAGAGTCAAAAAAGAGCCAGTGATGCTGAGAGGAGAGACTGAGAATATAAGAGGGCAAGAATGGGGTACAGCTGGGAAAACTGATTCCCCCTCTCCCATACCCTCAAATGTTTCTACTACCCAGACTACAATCTTCTTCTCACTCTTCTCTATGCATCCTTTAGCATTGCAACTCAAATGTGAATTTCTTCCCTAACCATCCCCACCCCACAGTGATTGATCCCTCCTCTGAAGGAGGAATCAGTACTAAGTCAGCTCCTGTCATATTCAACCAGTAGCCTCCTTAAACTTAGAAACTTGAAAGGACACCTAAGCCCAAAGTCTCTCGTTTCACCTTCAAATGAGAGGCAGCCTGGCATAGTGGAGAGGGAGCTGGACTTGGATTTAAATTAGAGAGACTTGGGTTTAAATCCCATTTCAGGCATTTCCTAGTTTTATGATGCTGGGCAAGCCTCAGCCTCAATTTCCTCATCTATAAAATGAAAATGAGTTTAAAAGTAACTGTAGCATGTACAGTCATATTATCAACTCTTCTCATTTTGCAGATGAGGAAACTAATGTTCATCCAGATAAAGTGAGTTGGCCAAGGTCACACAGATAGGAAGTGGCAGAACCAGATTCAAACTTAGATTGTCTGACTCTAAATGCAGAGTTCTCTATGGTTCTATGCTGACCTTTTTTTTTTTTTAATGTGTCTAAGCTTCATCTACCCAATTAGACTGTAGGGTAGGCTCTATTTTTATTTATCCACCACAGGACCTGTGTCTTAGACCTAATAAATTCACAACAAATATTTGATAGATTAATGATATAGATTTCCTGTCTGGTTTTCACCATAGGGGTAGATACCCCAAAATCTAGGATCTAATCTCCTTACTCCTACCATAATGACAGGGATCAAGGGTAATATACCCAATAGCTTGGCCTGAAGGGCTTTGGAAAGATTGTTCAATTTAATTCAACAAACATTTTTCAAAGGTCTTCTAATTTTGTACCGGGTGCTTTGCCACCTCCTATAAAAGGCCTATGGTTTTTCCCACCCACCCACCTACCACCCAAGTGCTAGCAGACTCTTGTTTCCCAGAAACTACTGTATGTATGTATGCATACATGTATGTATACATACACTCATATGTGTGTATAATCTGTGTACATATTCCCTCCTTTAGGGAAGGGATCTTTCTGTATTTTGTCTTTTTATCCTTATACCTGGCACTTGGGGGGGGGGGTCCAACCTGTGATTTCATGGGTATATAGGGCCTCCCAGTGAGGAAATTCACTCTCTTAGTCCAATTCTCTGACATTTACATCCTTAGAAAGTTGTACTGTGGGGTTAGTTGACTCGCCCAGGGACACATAGCTAGTCTGTGTCAGAGGCAGGGTTTAAACCAACGTCTTCTTGCCATGGATGCTGGCACTCCATCCAGTGTGCCACAATTAATAAATGCTTGTTGAATGAATGTATGCATGAGTGAATGAATGAGATCTATTTCTGAGATACAAAGATGAAAAAAAAAAAAGATAGTCTCTGCATCCAAGAAGTTTACATTCTAAAGGAGCTGGAGGGATACAAAATATGTGCAAATTTAATACAAAGTTGAATGATGGAGAAAAGGAGAAATTCAGACTAGATGCTCTAGAGAAATTTGAAGAATGAGGACACTGTCAATTTTGGTGGGGGTATTAGGGCAGGAAGATTAGAAGGTGTAGGTGCAGAAGACAAAAGTAAGTCTCCTCAGTATAAAAGACGTAGGCGTTCCAATCCAGAAGTTCATCCCCACATTCTTGATGGGACTTTTTGTCCTAACCCGGGGTGAGTAGGGTACCGAATCAGGGGGCTGAACCAGGGTGGGTCATTAGAGATGTCGGTCTAGTCCAGAGTCACATTTGCCAGAATGGAGAGCTAGGCAGGCATGTTTAGACGTTAATCTTATTTAACAAACACGGAAACTTACCTCCCAGGTGGGATAGAGGGAAACAGCGAATTTCTGCAGCTCCCAGCGGGCCAGCCGGGACTGGAGGTGCGGGGCGGCCCCTAGTTGAGCCAAGGAGGAGGTGCCGAGAACCAAAGGAGGCAGGCTTAGAAGGCTGAGTACCGGCAGCGAAGGGGAGGGCCCGGCTCGCGTCACAGGGCAGCACCCTCCCCTAGCGGAAGTGTCGCTGGTCCCCCTTCCCTCCTCCCAGCCTGCCGGCTTCCCCCTCTTCCCTTCCTTGCCTTTCCCGGGTTTCCCCTCCTGGCTTGCCGGGTTCTCCGTACCCATTTGACCAGGGTCCCAACGTCCCGTGGGGAGGGGAGAGAGGAGACATTTCTTCGTGTGCGCGTCGGTCTGTACGTCTGTCTCTGGGTCTGCTTTTACCTCTTTCACTCTCCCTACTTCCCTCCCTGTGGCTTGGGCAGGAGCAGCCTCCGGGGAGACCCGCAGGTAAAGTCATCACAACTCAGCGGTCCACGTGGGGATGTTCTCGGCTGGGGGCCTAAGGGGAAGGGGGATAGGTAGGGAATAGCCCAGGGATCACTTTAATTCATTTTGCGAAATTTTTCCTCAATAACGGAAATAGAGAAGTAGCTGGGACGGGGGAGGACCGCTAATCGGCATGGTAGGATTTCTTTTCTTTTCTTTTTGGAGGGGGGAGCATCAGAGGGGGCTTATGAGTTTGGGTTTCATTCATTCTTTCATTCATTCATTTTTAATGCCCTTCTTCTGGTTGGAGCTGCAGCTGCTGAGCCCGCTGCCGGGTGTGTGTGTGGGGGGGGGGGGGGGGGGGGGGGAGGGAGTGTAAAGAGGATCAGCCTGATTGAGTAATTGGAAGGAGTTCAGGAAGAGTCCTGGGGCGGCAGCGCTAGGGGGGTGGCCCCCACTTCCCTAGGTTCCCAGCTCTCAAGGCCTGAGGTGCGGGTAGGGAAATGACAGCGCCCCGCCAGTCTGCAGGAACCAAAATCAATAAAGAATTGATTGAATGAAAAAAATGTTGGGTTATTATTGGTGGGGAGCCGGGGGTGGTTTTAATTTGGGGTTGGTTGTTTGGGGGTTTTGTTTGTTTTGTCTTTTTGGATTTGACCCAGCATTCAGTACAGAGCTGGGAGCCGTGTAGGGGAGTCCTGGAGTCGGTAGCCCCGTGGGGGTGCGTACTGAACCTTTACAAACTTCTTCCGTCGTCACTTTTCCCTGGTCCTCAGATCCAAGTGAGGATGTTTGTACTGAGAATTTGGGGACCAGTGACGGTATCCCTCTCCCCCCACCTCCTATTCATTGTTGAGTTTAGGGAGTTAGGCACCCCACACACACAACCCCCCCACACACACATAAACACCCCTGCAGTCCGCTCCTCCCCTCCCCCCACGGTCTCCCCGGCGCTTTAAATAATGATATTTGCATGCAGGGAGCGATTCATAAATATGTCAGGGCGGGTGAAATATAGGCAACATTTCAAACTTTCTATTTAAAAAACATGAATTATGGCCGCGGAAAATGTGTTCCCATTTAAGGGCGATACGAAGTATTTGGTGTCTCGTCCCCGGGCCCATCCATCACGCAGACAATAAAGAGAGTTTTTCGCCCTGACACCCACGATTTATGGGCGCCCTTCTCTGCCCTCATCACTCAGCCGCCGCGGCCGCCCCCATGACAGGCACCGCAGAGATACCGCCGCCCCCCAGCCCTGCGCTACTCTGCGCCCCCGCCCCGACCCGAGAGGAGCTGCTGCTGCCCGCAGACCCCCGGCCAGAGAGCAACCGGCCCGCCTATTTTAAGCTTCCATCTCCTTTAAAAATAAAATAAAAATGAAAAAAATAAAACATCCCTGCCACTTCTTTTGCTATTACCCCGCAGTCTCCCGGAGGGAAAGTGCCCCTTTCCCAGGAAGGAGAGTGGGCTAGGTTGGGATGAGGGAAGGAGACTTCAGAGAGAAAGGGGGCCTGCCGAGACTGGGCGGGGATGGAGGGGGCGGGGGGGGGGTTGAGTTTTAGGCTCTTCTGGGAGGCCAGAGCTAGGGCAGGCGGTGGGGGAGAGCGTATGAGTAAATCAGGGAGAAGGACACGGCAGGCAGCTTTATTTTCTTAATCAGATATTTCTCGCTTTTCCTCTCTAGGACTCTCCACCCCGGAGAGGCTTCAGCACCCGGGCCTTGGGGTTTGGGGAAGGGACACCCATCTCCTTGGAGGGTTGGGGCAGAAAGAAGGGAGGGATTGAGTCTGCGACTCAGGTTTGGGAATTTATCTCAAGACTACGAGGCAAAGAAGTTCTTTTGCGGTCCCCGATGAAGTTTCTTTCGTTTTGTGTGTCTCTTAAGGAAGACACACAAAGCAATCTCGAAGGCGAACACGGTGCCTTCTTCCAAAGAAGCAAGAAACGCTGGGAGCTGCACGCCCCCCGCCCCATACACACACAGAACCTTCGGGGCGCTGAGGTTATTTCTAACTTTTAAAAAATAGTGCGTCCCCCGCCCCTCCCCTCCCCGCTACACACACCAGATGCATTCAAATCTTGGTAATAAATGTCTACTTGTAAACCTTTTTTTTTCTTCTTAAGGACAGATAAAAGAAGGAAAGCAAGAGAACGTAGAGAAGGCAAGGCAGAAGAGAGGGATGCTTGTGAATTTATTCCCGGCAGACTCTACCCCGTGACCCCGGGTGACCAAAACCTTCCCAGAGTATCCATCCTGTCCCTCCCTTCCTCCCTCCGCTGTTCCCCCCACCCCTATCACACACTCCCCGCGGACATCTCTCTTCCTGCCCCGACCACCTATGTCTTGCCAACGTTGTTTCTTTAAAAAGCCTTTCCCCAAACTCTGCTGGAAACTTACGAGGGTGAGAAGGCAGGATCAGTGTCTGAAAATTCAGAGGGGGCTTTGCTATTGTTGGGTTTTGTTTTTATTTTTTCCACTGGGGAAGTCAGGACTTGATTTCCTCTTCACTGGCACCGACGAAAAGCTGCCGAGGAATCCTTGTCCCGCCTCCCTCGAAGCCTAAGGCTGAGCGAGTGCGCTCTGCTCTGCTCTGCCGACTGAGAAATTCCAAGCCCCGCGTCCTGAGCTCGACTGCCGGCTGGGAATAGGTCTCTCAGTACCCGGGTCGGTAGAGAAAGCTAGAGAAATAAATGGGAGACCTAGATTTATTCAGATATATACAGAACTCATTGCATCTAGGTAGACACTATTTTAAAAACTGACATGATTAAGCATATTAAAAGCGTGATTCCTAGGGAAAGTACGGAAATATAAATGATAAAATACAAATATGCATATAAATGTCCAGATACGATATTAATTAGATAGCTCTAGGTATTTAAATTCACATATGACACACTTGCTCTGAACGTACATATAGGAGCAGGACTATAATATATCTTAAAAATCAAGATTATAACTAGATGTAAAAGATCAGAATCGATAAAGAATCTTAATGCAGTAATTTTGTAGATATAATAAATCTGGGCTAGATACAGCCTCTAAATAGACACTTAAATAACTGCATAAGTTTAACATGTCCAGTTATATAGATATTCTCAGAATGGGCAAGTATACAATGTGTCTAGCTACATAAATAGTTATATAGCGTCAGTGTGCGCTATAATCCAGCTACACAGATATCTATGTGAGGACAGATGTTTAATGAATGCAGCTCTCTATATATAACTAAGGGAAGGTATGAATAGAACGTATATCTGGTTCAATATCAAGTATTTAAATGATTGCCAAAGTGTACTACACCTAGCTTAGTGATTTTCTATATGTTCTCATGCGTATAATAATCTGGCGACACCTTAATGTGCATAATAGCATAGGTATATTATATTCGATATATCGAATAGGTAGCATAAGGATAGTGTGTTTCTACTTGAGAAATGCTAGCGAGTTTTAAGAGCTTTTGGACACCAGATTGCTAAGAGAGTTAGAGCCTATGAATTCTAGTCCAGTCTGAAAAGTGGGGTTTGAAGATCAGGGTACAGAACTGAGAATCCTCCAAACTTCAGACACATTTCTACCCCCACCCCAAATCCCATCCAATCTCACACACTATTCTCAGAAAAGAGAATTTAGACTCAGGCTTACAAGAGTGAGCGGGGACCAAGTCTTGGGGCCAGGGGCTTTCAAGCATATTTGGATTAGGGACTGGGAAAGTTGACAAACGAGCAGGTCGGGTTTGTGCCGGTGTTTGAAGGAAATGCTAGAACCCCTAAGGCGACATAAGGAGTACATTTAGCACTGCTTGGGGGAACTAAGGCCCAGCCCATAATTCTCAGTTCTAAATCTTGTATTTATTTTGTAAATGTTAAGTGCTCCTCATTCTTCCACATAAGCATCCCCTTAGGGCTGAAGAAAGACCAAGTATAGAGAAAAAGCCCCGGGGACCAAAAAGAAACTCCAACAAAAAGAAACACGTCAGCTTTGTTAATATAATATCATTAAATGATAATTCAATATATACTGCAACACGATTTCATAACCTTTCTGTTCCAATCTTCTCCCACACATACCACAACCAAGACCTTTTATATGGGAAGGTTCGCACCCCCCCCAAAAAAAAAAAAAATTAAGCACTGCCTTTGAAATAAATTCCAAAGGGCATGACAGTGCGTCCCTAGAAAATACAGAGTTTCCGAATTCGGCTTTCCTGCAAGAGGAAGGCAAAGCAACCCGGACTATGAAAATAATGCATTATCTATGATGATAAGACAGACTATGCATAGATCTGTGAGAGAGCTAGAGAAAAGGATAAATATTTCTTTCGCTGGCAAGCCTGGGAGATGAGAGGAGAGAGGGAAGGAGAGAAAGAAGGCAAAGAAATGAAAAAGAAGAAAGGAGGAGAAAAGGGAAGAAGAAAAAGAGAGGGACGTGGGGAGGAGAAAAAATAGAGAAAGGCGAAAAAAGGGACCAGGAAAGGGGGAGAGTCTGAAACTGAGAGGCGTGCCCAGGTAAGGTAGGGACAGCCAGGTCTCAAGGTCTTGGTGTTTCCCTTTTCTCTCCTCACACCCAACCCCTAAGAGCGAAGAACAGCTGTTGAGAGACCCCAGGACGGCTGACTGAACAGTGAAACAACAATAGTTTAATTTTCAGATCCAAAAACATCTTCAGGTCTGGACAAACTGGCAGAGGAATGGGTTGCTTGGTTATAGGCTTCCTCCATCTTCCTCTTCCTCCTCCTCACAGGAGGACGCTTGGGGTGAGGGTGGCGGTGGGGGTGGGGGGTGGGGAGAGGCGCCGGTCCGGGATTTTTTGGGCGCTCTGGGCCAGGGTTTCCAGCTCGCCGGGCCTGACCTGTCAAGCGGATTATCTTAGAGGGAGATTAATAGGGGAGGCGGGCTGCAATAATAATCGTTTTGTTTGATGTGACAACTCTGATAGGCGTTGATTTACTTACAAACTGATAGGCTTTTAATTGAGCGCCTCCATCGAGCCTGAGATGAAAGGGAAGCGGCATTGAAAGGCTGCCCGCCTGCCCTCCAGCCTCAATACTGATTAGCCATCTCGACAGTGAATAGTTCAAGGCGTTTTCAAACTTTTTTTTCCTTCTGCCTCTCTCTCCCCTTCTTCTTCCTCCTCCTCCCCCCTCTCCTCAAATATCTGCCAGCCCACTCCTTTTTCTGAGAAAACAAATCATTTCCATTGTGTGCAAATAAAATCGGCTTGACACCCCGGCCAATAGCTGGTACCGAAGGGGGAAGGAGAGTGTGGCCTGAAGCGAGGTAATTAATTTCTCCCCCCATCTCCACCCAAGTTCCCTTCTTTGGCCTCCCCCACACTTTTTTTGTTAGGTGCACTAGACTTGAGGACCTTCTTCCGAATTCCTTCCAAATGAACGGGCGAATCAGCGCACCCCATTCTTCTCTTTTTGCATGTTATTTTCTTAAAAGAAAATACACAAACCATAAACACAACGTAATTCAGACCCACAGAGAAATTTAGAAAGGCACACAGCACAAAGAGACGCACGCTGCAGAGACGAACGGATTCCTATAAAGGTACACGTCGTTCTGTGTGTATGTGTGTCTTACACACACACACACACACACATACATACATACACACACAGGCTGAAGGGCCTAGACAAGTAGGGAGTTCCTTTCTCCACTCCAATTCCTAACGGCGCTAGAAGGCCAGGGGCTGTGAGGAGCGCTAGAAGGTCCTCGCATCTCTATGAAGTGAAAGAGATTAGAGACTGTGTTTAACCGAGGAAACAAGAAGAAATGACTGGAGCGAGGGGATAAAGGCAATCTCCCTCAGTTGCAGAAATGAAGGGGTTAGGGATGGGAACGGTTCCCTGGAGTTCTCCCTAACTCGCGTAACTGCTGCCCCCTTCTCTTTTTCAGATCCCCACCACTGTACCTAAGACACTGGTCTCATGGGTTCTCTCCCCCCTCCCACTTCTAGTTCCCGGAGAGGCCAGTCCCCCTCCTTCTTTCCCCTTCCCACAGCTGACTCCTCCTCACGCCCATTAATCTCCTAGCTCTGCTTGGGGAGGTCGGACAGAGACTGCGGGACCGGAGAGCTGTCCCTCAGTCCTGGGAGCCCAACAGCTGTTCCAGGCGGAGACACACAGAGACACATTGCAGACTCACTCTCAGAAACACAGATACAAGAAGACTCTCTTCGTGATCTGCTCTCTCTCTCTCTCTCTCTCTCTCTCTCTCTCTCTCTCTCTCTC